>NW_028291661.1:900000-1122616 GCF_059453375.1 Lepisosteus platostomus
TCAGCCCGAAATAAACGCGTTTTTTCAGACAGCTGTATCCCTATGTAACTGCAAGGCTCAGAAGAGCCCACACACTCAGGTCTTAACCCCAGTGTGCTGAAAGTGTCAAAACATGTTTTTCAGCAGAAATAAACATGTTTCTGCAAGTTTGGTCAACCCCATGTAAGTTATGGGTCAGTAACAGCTCACTTTTCAAAACGTGTTTTTCAGCCCGAAATAAACACGTTTTTTCAGACAGCTGTATCCCTATGTAACTGCAAGGCTCAGAAGAGCCCACAAACTCAGGTCTTAACCCCAGTGTGCTGAAAGTGTCAAAACATGTTTTTCAGCAGAAATAAACATGTTTCTGCAAGTTTGGTCAACCCCATGTAAGTTATGGGTCAGTAACAGCTCACTTTTCAAAACGTGTTTTTCAGCCCGAAATAAATGCGTTTTTTCAGACAGCTGTATCCCTATGTAACTGCAAGGCTCAGAAGAGCCCACACACTCAGGTCTTAACCCCAGTGTGCTGAAAGTGTCAAAACATGTTTTTCAGCAGAAATAAACATGTTTCTGCAAGTTTGGTCAACCCCATGTAAGTTATGGGGTAGTAACAGCACACTTTTCAAAACGTGTTTTTCAGCCCGAAATAAACGCGTTTTTTCAGACAGCTGTATCCCTATGTAACTGCAAGGCTCAGAATAGCCCACACACTCAGGTCTTAACCCCAGTGTGCTGACAGTGTCAAAACATGTTTTTCAGCAGAAATAAACATGTTTCTGCAAGTTTGGTCAACCCCATGTAAGTTATGGGTCAGTAACAGCTCACTTTTCAAAACGTGTTTTTCAGCCCGAAATAAACGCGTTTTTTCAGACAGCTGTATCCCTCTGTAACTGCAAGGCTCAGAAGAGCCCACACACTCAGGTCTTAACCCCACTGTGCAGAAAGTGTCAAAACATGTTTTTCAGCAGAAATAAACATGTTTCTGCAAGTTTGGTCAACCCCATGTAACTTATGGGGCAGTAACAGGTCACTTTTCAAAACGTGTTTTTCAGCCCGAAATAAACACGTTTTTTCAAACAGCTGTATCCCTATGTAACTGCAAGGCTCAGAAGAGCCCACACACTCAGGTCTTAAACCCAGTGTGCTGAAAGTGTCAAAACATGTTTTTCAGCAGAAATAAACATGTTTCTGCAAGTTTGGTCAACCCCATGTAACTTATGGGGCATTAACAGCTCACTTTTCAAAACGTGTTTTTCAGCCCGAAATAAACGCGTTTTTTCAGACAGCTGTATCCCTATGTAACTGCAAGGCTCAGAAGAGCCCACACACTCAGGTCTTAACCCCAGTGTCATGAAAGTGTCAAAACATGTTTTTCAGCAGAAATAAACATGTTTCTGCAAGTTTGGTCAACCCCATGTAACTTATGGGGCAGTAACAGGTCACTTTTCAAAACGTGTTTTTCAGCCCGAAATAAACACGTTTTTTCAGGCAGCTGTATCCCTATGTAACTGCAAGGCTCAGAAGAGCCCACACACTCAGGTCTTAACCCCAGTGTGCTGAAAGTGTCAAAACATGTTTTTCAGCAGAAATAAACATGTTTCTGCAAGTTTGGTCAACCCCATGTAACTTATGGGGCAGTAACAGCTCACTTTTCAAAACGTGTTTTTCAGCCCGAAATAAACGCGTTTTTTCAGACAGCTGTATCCCTATGTAACTGCAAGGCTCAGAAGAGCCCACACACTCAGGTCTTAACCCCAGTGTGCTGAAAGTGTCAAAACATGTTTTTCAGCAGAAATAAACATGTTTCTGCAAGTTTGGTCAACCCCATGTAACTTATGGGGCAGTAACAGCTCACTTTTCAAAACGTGTTTTTCAGCCCGAAATAAACGCGTTTTTTCAGACAGCTGTATCCCTATGTAACTGCAAGGCTCAGAAGAGCCCACACACTCAGGTCTTAACCCCAGTGTGCTGAAAGTGTCAAAACATGTTTTTCAGCAGAAATAAACATGTTTCTGCAAGTTTGGTCAACCCCATGTAACTTATGGGGCATTAACAGCTCACTTTTCAAAACGTGTTTTTCAGCCCGAAATAAACGCGTTTTTTCAGACAGCTGTATCCCTATGTAACTGTAAGGCTCAGAAGAGCCCACACACTCAGGTCTTAACCCCAGTGTGCTGAAAGTGTCAAAACATGTTTTTCAGCAGAAATAAACATGTTTCTGCAAGTTTGGTCAACCCCATGTAAGTTATGGGGTAGTAACAGCACACTTTTCAAAGCGTGTTTTTCAGCCCGAAATAAACGCGTTTTTTCAGACAGCTGTATCCCTATGTAACTGCAAGGCTCAGAAGAGCCCACACACTCAGGTCTTAACCCCAGTGTGCTGAAAGTGTCAAAACATGTTTTTCAGCAGAAATAAACATGTTTCTGCAAGTTTGGTCAACCCCATGTAAGTTATGGGTCAGTAACAGCTCACTTTTCAAAACGTGTTTTTCAGCCCGAAATAAACACGTTTTTTCAGACAGCTGTATCCCTATGTAACTGCAAGGCTCAGAAGAGCCCACAAACTCAGGTCTTAACCCCAGTGTGCTGAAAGTGTCAAAACATGTTTTTCAGCAGAAATAAACATGTTTCTGCAAGTTTGGTCAACCCCATGTAAGTTATGGGTCAGTAACAGCTCACTTTTCAAAACGTGTTTTTCAGCCCGAAATAAACACGTTTTTTCAGACAGCTGTATCCCTATGTAACTGCAAGGCTCAGAAGAGCCCACAAACTCAGGTCTTAACCCCAGTGTGCTGAAAGTGTCAAAACATGTTTTTCAGCAGAAATAAACATGTTTCTGCAAGTTTGGTCAACCCCATGTAAGTTATGGGTCAGTAACAGCTCACTTTTCAAAACGTGTTTTTCAGCCCGAAATAAATGCGTTTTTTCAGACAGCTGTATCCCTATGTAACTGCAAGGCTCAGAAGAGCCCACACACTCAGGTCTTAACCCCAGTGTGCTGAAAGTGTCAAAACATGTTTTTCAGCAGAAATAAACATGTTTCTGCAAGTTTGGTCAACCCCATGTAAGTTATGGGGTAGTAACAGCACACTTTTCAAAACGTGTTTTTCAGCCCGAAATAAACGCGTTTTTTCAGACAGCTGTATCCCTATGTAACTGCAAGGCTCAGAATAGCCCACACACTCAGGTCTTAACCCCAGTGTGCTGACAGTGTCAAAACATGTTTTTCAGCAGAAATAAACATGTTTCTGCAAGTTTGGTCAACCCCATGTAAGTTATGGGTCAGTAACAGCTCACTTTTCAAAACGTGTTTTTCAGCCCGAAATAAACGCGTTTTTTCAGACAGCTGTATCCCTCTGTAACTGCAAGGCTCAGAAGAGCCCACACACTCAGGTCTTAACCCCACTGTGCAGAAAGTGTCAAAACATGTTTTTCAGCAGAAATAAACATGTTTCTGCAAGTTTGGTCAACCCCATGTAACTTATGGGGCAGTAACAGGTCACTTTTCAAAACGTGTTTTTCAGCCCGAAATAAACACGTTTTTTCAAACAGCTGTATCCCTATGTAACTGCAAGGCTCAGAAGAGCCCACACACTCAGGTCTTAAACCCAGTGTGCTGAAAGTGTCAAAACATGTTTTTCAGCAGAAATAAACATGTTTCTGCAAGTTTGGTCAACCCCATGTAACTTATGGGGCATTAACAGCTCACTTTTCAAAACGTGTTTTTCAGCCCGAAATAAACGCGTTTTTTCAGACAGCTGTATCCCTATGTAACTGCAAGGCTCAGAAGAGCCCACACACTCAGGTCTTAACCCCAGTGTCATGAAAGTGTCAAAACATGTTTTTCAGCAGAAATAAACATGTTTCTGCAAGTTTGGTCAACCCCATGTAACTTATGGGGCAGTAACAGGTCACTTTTCAAAACGTGTTTTTCAGCCCGAAATAAACACGTTTTTTCAGACAGCTGTATCCCTATGTAACTGCAAGGCTCAGAAGAGCCCACACACTCAGGTCTTAACCCCAGTGTGCTGAAAGTGTCAAAACATGTTTTTCAGCAGAAATAAACATGTTTCTGCAAGTTTGGTCAACCCCATGTAACTTATAGGGCATTAACAGCTCACTTTTCAAAACGTGTTTTTCAGCCCGAAATAAACACGTTTTTTCAAACAGCTGTATCCCTATGTAACTGCAAGGCTCAGAAGAGCCCACACACTCAGGTCTTAACCCCAGTGTGCTGAAAGTGTCAAAACATGTTTTTCAGCAGAAATAAACATGTTTCTGCAAGTTTGGTCAACCCCATGTAACTTATGGGGCATTAACAGCTCACTTTTCAAAACGTGTTTTTCAGCCCGAAATAAACGCGTTTTTTCAGACAGCTGTATCCCTATGTAACTGTAAGGCTCAGAAGAGCCCACACACTCAGGTCTTAACCCCAGTGTGCTGAAAGTGTCAAAACATGTTTTTCAGCAGAAATAAACATGTTTCTGCAAGTTTGGTCAACCCCATGTAAGTTATGGGTCAGTAACAGCTCACTTTTCAAAACGTGTTTTTCAGCCCGAAATAAACACGTTTTTTCAGACAGCTGTATCCCTATGTAACTGCAAGGCTCAGAAGAGCCCACACACTCAGGTCTTAACCCCAGTGTGCTGAAAGTGTCAAAACATGTTTTTCAGCAGAAATAAACATGTTTCTGCAAGTTTGGTCAACCCCATGTAACTTATGGGGCATTAACAGCTCACTTTTCAAAACGTGTTTTTCAGCCCGAAATAAACGCGTTTTTTCAGACAGCTGTATCCCTATGTAACTGCAAGGCTCAGAAGAGCCCACACACTCAGGTCTTAACCCCAGTGTGCTGAAAGTGTCAAAACATGTTTTTCAGCAGAAATAAACATGTTTCTGCAAGTTTGGTCAACCCCATGTAACTTATGGGGCAGTAACAGCTCACTTTTCAAAACGTGTTTTTCAGCCCGAAATAAACGCGTTTTTTCAGACAGCTGTATCCCTATGTAACTGCAAGGCTCAGAAGAGCCCACACACTCAGGTCTTAACCCCAGTGTGCTGAAAGTGTCAAAACATGTTTTTCAGCAGAAATAAACATGTTTCTGCAAGTTTGGTCAACCCCATGTAACTTATGGGGCAGTAACAGCTCACTTTTCAAAACGTGTTTTTCAGCCCGAAATAAACGCGTTTTTTCAGACAGCTGTATCCCTATGTAACTGCAAGGCTCAGAAGAGCCCACACACTCAGGTCTTAACCCCAGTGTGCTGATAGTGTCAAAACATGTTTTTCAGCAGAAATAAACATGTTTCTGCAAGTTTGGTCAACCCCATGTAACTTATGGGGCATTAACAGCTCACTTTTCAAAACGTGTTTTTCAGCCCGAAATAAACGCGTTTTTTCAGACAGCTGTATCCCTATGTAACTGCAAGGCTCAGAAGAGCCCACACACTCAGGTCTTAACCCCAGTGTGCTGAAAGTGTCAAAACATGTTTTTCAGCAGAAATAAACATGTTTCTGCAAGTTTGGTCAACCCCATGTAAGTTATGGGGTAGTAACAGCACACTTTTCAAAACGTGTTTTTCAGCCCGAAATAAACGCGTTTTTTCAGACAGCTGTATCCCTATGTAACTGCAAGGCTCAGAAGAGCCCACACACTCAGGTCTTAACCCCAGTGTGCTGAAAGTGTCAAAACATGTTTTTCAGCAGAAATAAACATGTTTCTGCAAGTTTGGTCAACCCCATGTAACTTATGGGGCATTAACAGCTCACTTTTCAAAACGTGTTTTTCAGCCCGAAATAAACGCGTTTTTTCAGACAGCTGTATCCCTATGTAACTGCAAGGCTCAGAAGAGCCCACACACTCAGGTCTTAACCCCAGTGTGCTGAAAGTGTCAAAACATGTTTTTCAGCAGAAATAAACATGTTTCTGCAAGTTTGGTCAACCCCATGTAAGTTATGGGTCAGTAACAGCTCACTTTTCAAAACGTGTTTTTCAGCCCGAAATAAACACGTTTTTTCAGACAGCTGTATCCCTATGTAACTGCAAGGCTCAGAAGAGCCCACAAACTCAGGTCTTAACCCCAGTGTGCTGAAAGTGTCAAAACATGTTTTTCAGCAGAAATAAACATGTTTCTGCAAGTTTGGTCAACCCCATGTAACTTATGGGGCATTAACAGCTCACTTTTCAAAACGTGTTTTTCAGCCCGAAATAAACGCGTTTTTTCAGACAGCTGTATCCCTATGTAACTGCAAGGCTCAGAAGAGCCCACACACTCAGGTCTTAACCCCAGTGTGCTGAAAGTGTCAAAACATGTTTTTCAGCAGAAATAAACATGTTTCTGCAAGTTTGGTCAACCCCATGTAACTTATGGGGCAGTAACAGCTCACTTTTCAAAACGTGTTTTTCAGCCCGAAATAAACGCGTTTTTTCAGACAGCTGTATCCCTATGTAACTGCAAGGCTCAGAAGAGCCCACACACTCAGGTCTTAACCCCAGTGTGCTGAAAGTGTCAAAACATGTTTTTCAGCAGAAATAAACATGTTTCTGCAAGTTTGGTCAACCCCATGTAACTTATGGGGCAGTAACAGCTCACTTTTCAAAACGTGTTTTTCAGCCCGAAATAAACGCGTTTTTTCAGACAGCTGTATCCCTATGTAACTGCAAGGCTCAGAAGAGCCCACACACTCAGGTCTTAACCCCAGTGTGCTGATAGTGTCAAAACATGTTTTTCAGCAGAAATAAACATGTTTCTGCAAGTTTGGTCAACCCCATGTAACTTATGGGGCATTAACAGCTCACTTTTCAAAACGTGTTTTTCAGCCCGAAATAAACGCGTTTTTTCAGACAGCTGTATCCCTATGTAACTGCAAGGCTCAGAAGAGCCCACACACTCAGGTCTTAACCCCAGTGTGCTGAAAGTGTCAAAACATGTTTTTCAGCAGAAATAAACATGTTTCTGCAAGTTTGGTCAACCCCATGTAAGTTATGGGGTAGTAACAGCACACTTTTCAAAACGTGTTTTTCAGCCCGAAATAAACGCGTTTTTTCAGACAGCTGTATCCCTATGTAACTGCAAGGCTCAGAAGAGCCCACACACTCAGGTCTTAACCCCAGTGTGCTGAAAGTGTCAAAACATGTTTTTCAGCAGAAATAAACATGTTTCTGCAAGTTTGGTCAACCCCATGTAACTTATGGGGCATTAACAGCTCACTTTTCAAAACGTGTTTTTCAGCCCGAAATAAACGCGTTTTTTCAGACAGCTGTATCCCTATGTAACTGCAAGGCTCAGAAGAGCCCACACACTCAGGTCTTAACCCCAGTGTGCTGAAAGTGTCAAAACATGTTTTTCAGCAGAAATAAACATGTTTCTGCAAGTTTGGTCAACCCCATGTAAGTTATGGGTCAGTAACAGCTCACTTTTCAAAACGTGTTTTTCAGCCCGAAATAAACACGTTTTTTCAGACAGCTGTATCCCTATGTAACTGCAAGGCTCAGAAGAGCCCACAAACTCAGGTCTTAACCCCAGTGTGCTGAAAGTGTCAAAACATGTTTTTCAGCAGAAATAAACATGTTTCTGCAAGTTTGGTCAACCCCATGTAAGTTATGGGTCAGTAACAGCTCACTTTTCAAAACGTGTTTTTCAGCCCGAAATAAATGCGTTTTTTCAGACAGCTGTATCCCTATGTAACTGCAAGGCTCAGAAGAGCCCACACACTCAGGTCTTAACCCCAGTGTGCTGAAAGTGTCAAAACATGTTTTTCAGCAGAAATAAACATGTTTCTGCAAGTTTGGTCAACCCCATGTAAGTTATGGGGTAGTAACAGCACACTTTTCAAAACGTGTTTTTCAGCCCGAAATAAACGCGTTTTTTCAGACAGCTGTATCCCTATGTAACTGCAAGGCTCAGAATAGCCCACACACTCAGGTCTTAAACCCAGTGTGCTGACAGTGTCAAAACATGTTTTTCAGCAGAAATAAACATGTTTCTGCAAGTTTGGTCAACCCCATGTAACTTATGGGGCACTAACAGCTCACTTTTCAAAACGTGTTTTTCAGCCCGAAATAAACGCGTTTTTTCTGACAGCTGTATCCCTATGTAACTGCAAGGCTCAGAAGAGCCCACACACTCAGGTCTTAACCCCAGTGTGCTGACAGTGTCAAAACATGTTTTTCAGAAGAAATAAACATGTTTCTGCAAGTTTGGTCAACCCCATGTAAGTTATGGGGCAGTAACAGCACACTTTTCAAAACGTGTTTTTCAGCCCGAGATAAACACGTTTTTTCAGACAGCTGTATCCCTATGTAACTGCAAGGCTCAGAAGAGCCCACACACTCAGGTCTTAACCCCAGTGTGCTGAAAGTGTCAAAACATGTTTTTCAGCAGAAATAAACATGTTTCTGCAAGTTTGGTCAACCCCATGTAAGTTATGGGTCAGTAACAGCTCACTTTTCAAAACGTGTTTTTCAGCCCGAAATAAACGCGTTTTTTCAGACTGCTGTATCCCTATGTAACTGCAAGGCTCAAAAGAGCCCACACACTCAGGTCTTAACCCCAGTGTGCTGAAAGTGTCAAAACATGTTTTTCAGCTGAAATAAACATGTTTCTGCAAGTTTGGTCAACCCCATGTAACTTATGGGGCAGTAACAGCTCACTTTTCAAAACGTGTTTTTCAGCCCGAAATAAACGCGTTTTTTCAGACAGCTGTATCCCTATGTAACTGCAAGGCTCAAAAGAGCCCACAAACTCAGGTCTTAACCCCAGTGTGCTGAAAGTGTCAAAACATGTTTTTCAGCAGAAATAAACATGTTTCTGCAAGTTTGGTCAACCCCATGTAAGTTATGGAGTAGTAACAGCACACTTTTCAAAACGTGTTTTTCAGCCCGAAATAAACGCGTTTTTTCAGACAGCTGTATCCCTCTGTAACTGCAAGGCTCAGAAGAGCCCACACACTCAGGTCTTAACCCCACTGTGCAGAAAGTGTCAAAACATGTTTTTCAGCAGAAATAAACATGTTTCTGCAAGTTTGGTCAACCCCATGTAACTTATGGGGCAGTAACAGGTCACTTTTCAAAACGTGTTTTTCAGCCCGAAATAAACACGTTTTTTCAGACAGCTGTATCCCTATGTAACTGCAAGGCTCAGAAGAGCCCACAAACTCAGGTCTTAACCCCAGTGTGCTGAAAGTGTCAAAACATGTTTTTCAGCAGAAATAAACATGTTTCTGCAAGTTTGGTCAACCCCATGTAACTTATGGGGCATTAACAGCTCACTTTTCAAAACGTGTTTTTCAGCCCGAAATAAACGCGTTTTTTCAGACAGCTGTATCCCTATGTAACTGCAAGGCTCAGAAGAGCCCACACACTCAGGTCTTAACCCCAGTGTGCTGAAAGTGTCAAAACATGTTTTTCAGCAGAAATAAACATGTTTCTGCAAGTTTGGTCAACCCCATGTAACTTATGGGGCAGTAACAGCTCACTTTTCAAAACGTGTTTTTCAGCCCGAAATAAACGCGTTTTTTCAGACAGCTGTATCCCTATGTAACTGCAAGGCTCAGAAGAGCCCACAAACTCAGGTCTTAACCCCAGTGTGCTGAAAGTGTCAAAACATGTTTTTCAGCAGAAATAAACATGTTTCTGCAAGTTTGGTCAACCCCATGTAAGTTATGGGTCAGTAACAGCTCACTTTTCAAAACGTGTTTTTCAGCCCGAAATAAATGCGTTTTTTCAGACAGCTGTATCCCTATGTAACTGCAAGGCTCAGAAGAGCCCACACACTCAGGTCTTAACCCCAGTGTGCTGAAAGTGTCAAAACATGTTTTTCAGCAGAAATAAACATGTTTCTGCAAGTTTGGTCAACCCCATGTAAGTTATGGGGTAGTAACAGCACACTTTTCAAAACGTGTTTTTCAGCCCGAAATAAACGCGTTTTTTCAGACAGCTGTATCCCTATGTAACTGCAAGGCTCAGAATAGCCCACACACTCAGGTCTTAACCCCAGTGTGCTGACAGTGTCAAAACATGTTTTTCAGCAGAAATAAACATGTTTCTGCAAGTTTGGTCAACCCCATGTAAGTTATGGGTCAGTAACAGCTCACTTTTCAAAACGTGTTTTTCAGCCCGAAATAAACGCGTTTTTTCAGACAGCTGTATCCCTCTGTAACTGCAAGGCTCAGAAGAGCCCACACACTCAGGTCTTAACCCCACTGTGCAGAAAGTGTCAAAACATGTTTTTCAGCAGAAATAAACATGTTTCTGCAAGTTTGGTCAACCCCATGTAACTTATGGGGCAGTAACAGGTCACTTTTCAAAACGTGTTTTTCAGCCCGAAATAAACACGTTTTTTCAAACAGCTGTATCCCTATGTAACTGCAAGGCTCAGAAGAGCCCACACACTCAGGTCTTAAACCCAGTGTGCTGAAAGTGTCAAAACATGTTTTTCAGCAGAAATAAACATGTTTCTGCAAGTTTGGTCAACCCCATGTAACTTATGGGGCATTAACAGCTCACTTTTCAAAACGTGTTTTTCAGCCCGAAATAAACGCGTTTTTTCAGACAGCTGTATCCCTATGTAACTGCAAGGCTCAGAAGAGCCCACACACTCAGGTCTTAACCCCAGTGTCATGAAAGTGTCAAAACATGTTTTTCAGCAGAAATAAACATGTTTCTGCAAGTTTGGTCAACCCCATGTAACTTATGGGGCAGTAACAGGTCACTTTTCAAAACGTGTTTTTCAGCCCGAAATAAACACGTTTTTTCAGGCAGCTGTATCCCTATGTAACTGCAAGGCTCAGAAGAGCCCACACACTCAGGTCTTAACCCCAGTGTGCTGAAAGTGTCAAAACATGTTTTTCAGCAGAAATAAACATGTTTCTGCAAGTTTGGTCAACCCCATGTAACTTATGGGGCAGTAACAGCTCACTTTTCAAAACGTGTTTTTCAGCCCGAAATAAACGCGTTTTTTCAGACAGCTGTATCCCTATGTAACTGCAAGGCTCAGAAGAGCCCACACACTCAGGTCTTAACCCCAGTGTGCTGAAAGTGTCAAAACATGTTTTTCAGCAGAAATAAACATGTTTCTGCAAGTTTGGTCAACCCCATGTAACTTATGGGGCAGTAACAGCTCACTTTTCAAAACGTGTTTTTCAGCCCGAAATAAACGCGTTTTTTCAGACAGCTGTATCCCTATGTAACTGCAAGGCTCAGAAGAGCCCACACACTCAGGTCTTAACCCCAGTGTGCTGAAAGTGTCAAAACATGTTTTTCAGCAGAAATAAACATGTTTCTGCAAGTTTGGTCAACCCCATGTAACTTATGGGGCATTAACAGCTCACTTTTCAAAACGTGTTTTTCAGCCCGAAATAAACGCGTTTTTTCAGACAGCTGTATCCCTATGTAACTGTAAGGCTCAGAAGAGCCCACACACTCAGGTCTTAACCCCAGTGTGCTGAAAGTGTCAAAACATGTTTTTCAGCAGAAATAAACATGTTTCTGCAAGTTTGGTCAACCCCATGTAAGTTATGGGGTAGTAACAGCACACTTTTCAAAGCGTGTTTTTCAGCCCGAAATAAACGCGTTTTTTCAGACAGCTGTATCCCTATGTAACTGCAAGGCTCAGAAGAGCCCACACACTCAGGTCTTAACCCCAGTGTGCTGAAAGTGTCAAAACATGTTTTTCAGCAGAAATAAACATGTTTCTGCAAGTTTGGTCAACCCCATGTAAGTTATGGGTCAGTAACAGCTCACTTTTCAAAACGTGTTTTTCAGCCCGAAATAAACACGTTTTTTCAGACAGCTGTATCCCTATGTAACTGCAAGGCTCAGAAGAGCCCACAAACTCAGGTCTTAACCCCAGTGTGCTGAAAGTGTCAAAACATGTTTTTCAGCAGAAATAAACATGTTTCTGCAAGTTTGGTCAACCCCATGTAAGTTATGGGTCAGTAACAGCTCACTTTTCAAAACGTGTTTTTCAGCCCGAAATAAACACGTTTTTTCAGACAGCTGTATCCCTATGTAACTGCAAGGCTCAGAAGAGCCCACAAACTCAGGTCTTAACCCCAGTGTGCTGAAAGTGTCAAAACATGTTTTTCAGCAGAAATAAACATGTTTCTGCAAGTTTGGTCAACCCCATGTAAGTTATGGGTCAGTAACAGCTCACTTTTCAAAACGTGTTTTTCAGCCCGAAATAAATGCGTTTTTTCAGACAGCTGTATCCCTATGTAACTGCAAGGCTCAGAAGAGCCCACACACTCAGGTCTTAACCCCAGTGTGCTGAAAGTGTCAAAACATGTTTTTCAGCAGAAATAAACATGTTTCTGCAAGTTTGGTCAACCCCATGTAAGTTATGGGGTAGTAACAGCACACTTTTCAAAACGTGTTTTTCAGCCCGAAATAAACGCGTTTTTTCAGACAGCTGTATCCCTATGTAACTGCAAGGCTCAGAATAGCCCACACACTCAGGTCTTAACCCCAGTGTGCTGACAGTGTCAAAACATGTTTTTCAGCAGAAATAAACATGTTTCTGCAAGTTTGGTCAACCCCATGTAAGTTATGGGTCAGTAACAGCTCACTTTTCAAAACGTGTTTTTCAGCCCGAAATAAACGCGTTTTTTCAGACAGCTGTATCCCTCTGTAACTGCAAGGCTCAGAAGAGCCCACACACTCAGGTCTTAACCCCACTGTGCAGAAAGTGTCAAAACATGTTTTTCAGCAGAAATAAACATGTTTCTGCAAGTTTGGTCAACCCCATGTAACTTATGGGGCAGTAACAGGTCACTTTTCAAAACGTGTTTTTCAGCCCGAAATAAACACGTTTTTTCAAACAGCTGTATCCCTATGTAACTGCAAGGCTCAGAAGAGCCCACACACTCAGGTCTTAAACCCAGTGTGCTGAAAGTGTCAAAACATGTTTTTCAGCAGAAATAAACATGTTTCTGCAAGTTTGGTCAACCCCATGTAACTTATGGGGCATTAACAGCTCACTTTTCAAAACGTGTTTTTCAGCCCGAAATAAACGCGTTTTTTCAGACAGCTGTATCCCTATGTAACTGCAAGGCTCAGAAGAGCCCACACACTCAGGTCTTAACCCCAGTGTCATGAAAGTGTCAAAACATGTTTTTCAGCAGAAATAAACATGTTTCTGCAAGTTTGGTCAACCCCATGTAACTTATGGGGCAGTAACAGGTCACTTTTCAAAACGTGTTTTTCAGCCCGAAATAAACACGTTTTTTCAGACAGCTGTATCCCTATGTAACTGCAAGGCTCAGAAGAGCCCACACACTCAGGTCTTAACCCCAGTGTGCTGAAAGTGTCAAAACATGTTTTTCAGCAGAAATAAACATGTTTCTGCAAGTTTGGTCAACCCCATGTAACTTATAGGGCATTAACAGCTCACTTTTCAAAACGTGTTTTTCAGCCCGAAATAAACACGTTTTTTCAAACAGCTGTATCCCTATGTAACTGCAAGGCTCAGAAGAGCCCACACACTCAGGTCTTAACCCCAGTGTGCTGAAAGTGTCAAAACATGTTTTTCAGCAGAAATAAACATGTTTCTGCAAGTTTGGTCAACCCCATGTAACTTATGGGGCATTAACAGCTCACTTTTCAAAACGTGTTTTTCAGCCCGAAATAAACGCGTTTTTTCAGACAGCTGTATCCCTATGTAACTGTAAGGCTCAGAAGAGCCCACACACTCAGGTCTTAACCCCAGTGTGCTGAAAGTGTCAAAACATGTTTTTCAGCAGAAATAAACATGTTTCTGCAAGTTTGGTCAACCCCATGTAAGTTATGGGTCAGTAACAGCTCACTTTTCAAAACGTGTTTTTCAGCCCGAAATAAACACGTTTTTTCAGACAGCTGTATCCCTATGTAACTGCAAGGCTCAGAAGAGCCCACACACTCAGGTCTTAACCCCAGTGTGCTGAAAGTGTCAAAACATGTTTTTCAGCAGAAATAAACATGTTTCTGCAAGTTTGGTCAACCCCATGTAACTTATGGGGCATTAACAGCTCACTTTTCAAAACGTGTTTTTCAGCCCGAAATAAACGCGTTTTTTCAGACAGCTGTATCCCTATGTAACTGCAAGGCTCAGAAGAGCCCACACACTCAGGTCTTAACCCCAGTGTGCTGAAAGTGTCAAAACATGTTTTTCAGCAGAAATAAACATGTTTCTGCAAGTTTGGTCAACCCCATGTAACTTATGGGGCAGTAACAGCTCACTTTTCAAAACGTGTTTTTCAGCCCGAAATAAACGCGTTTTTTCAGACAGCTGTATCCCTATGTAACTGCAAGGCTCAGAAGAGCCCACACACTCAGGTCTTAACCCCAGTGTGCTGAAAGTGTCAAAACATGTTTTTCAGCAGAAATAAACATGTTTCTGCAAGTTTGGTCAACCCCATGTAACTTATGGGGCAGTAACAGCTCACTTTTCAAAACGTGTTTTTCAGCCCGAAATAAACGCGTTTTTTCAGACAGCTGTATCCCTATGTAACTGCAAGGCTCAGAAGAGCCCACACACTCAGGTCTTAACCCCAGTGTGCTGATAGTGTCAAAACATGTTTTTCAGCAGAAATAAACATGTTTCTGCAAGTTTGGTCAACCCCATGTAACTTATGGGGCATTAACAGCTCACTTTTCAAAACGTGTTTTTCAGCCCGAAATAAACGCGTTTTTTCAGACAGCTGTATCCCTATGTAACTGCAAGGCTCAGAAGAGCCCACACACTCAGGTCTTAACCCCAGTGTGCTGAAAGTGTCAAAACATGTTTTTCAGCAGAAATAAACATGTTTCTGCAAGTTTGGTCAACCCCATGTAAGTTATGGGGTAGTAACAGCACACTTTTCAAAACGTGTTTTTCAGCCCGAAATAAACGCGTTTTTTCAGACAGCTGTATCCCTATGTAACTGCAAGGCTCAGAAGAGCCCACACACTCAGGTCTTAACCCCAGTGTGCTGAAAGTGTCAAAACATGTTTTTCAGCAGAAATAAACATGTTTCTGCAAGTTTGGTCAACCCCATGTAACTTATGGGACATTAACAGCTCACTTTTCAAAACGTGTTTTTCAGCCCGAAATAAACGCGTTTTTTCAGACAGCTGTATCCCTAT
This sequence comes from Lepisosteus platostomus, assembly GCF_059453375.1. NCBI lineage: Eukaryota > Metazoa > Chordata > Actinopteri > Semionotiformes > Lepisosteidae > Lepisosteus > Lepisosteus platostomus. The sequence continues at coordinate 915,083 of NW_028291661.1, forward strand.
GTAACTGCAAGGCTCAGAAGAGCCCACACACTCAGGTCTTAACCCCAGTGTGCTGAAAGTGTCAAAACATGTTTTTCAGCAGAAATAAACATGTTTCTGCAAGTTTGGTCAACCCCATGTAAGTTATGGGTCAGTAACAGCTCACTTTTCAAAACGTGTTTTTCAGCCCGAAATAAACACGTTTTTTCAGACAGCTGTATCCCTATGTAACTGCAAGGCTCAGAAGAGCCCACAAACTCAGGTCTTAACCCCAGTGTGCTGAAAGTGTCAAAACATGTTTTTCAGCAGAAATAAACATGTTTCTGCAAGTTTGGTCAACCCCATGTAACTTATGGGGCATTAACAGCTCACTTTTCAAAACGTGTTTTTCAGCCCGAAATAAACGCGTTTTTTCAGACAGCTGTATCCCTATGTAACTGCAAGGCTCAGAAGAGCCCACACACTCAGGTCTTAACCCCAGTGTGCTGAAAGTGTCAAAACATGTTTTTCAGCAGAAATAAACATGTTTCTGCAAGTTTGGTCAACCCCATGTAACTTATGGGGCAGTAACAGCTCACTTTTCAAAACGTGTTTTTCAGCCCGAAATAAACGCGTTTTTTCAGACAGCTGTATCCCTATGTAACTGCAAGGCTCAGAAGAGCCCACACACTCAGGTCTTAACCCCAGTGTGCTGAAAGTGTCAAAACATGTTTTTCAGCAGAAATAAACATGTTTCTGCAAGTTTGGTCAACCCCATGTAACTTATGGGGCAGTAACAGCTCACTTTTCAAAACGTGTTTTTCAGCCCGAAATAAACGCGTTTTTTCAGACAGCTGTATCCCTATGTAACTGCAAGGCTCAGAAGAGCCCACACACTCAGGTCTTAACCCCAGTGTGCTGATAGTGTCAAAACATGTTTTTCAGCAGAAATAAACATGTTTCTGCAAGTTTGGTCAACCCCATGTAACTTATGGGGCATTAACAGCTCACTTTTCAAAACGTGTTTTTCAGCCCGAAATAAACGCGTTTTTTCAGACAGCTGTATCCCTATGTAACTGCAAGGCTCAGAAGAGCCCACACACTCAGGTCTTAACCCCAGTGTGCTGAAAGTGTCAAAACATGTTTTTCAGCAGAAATAAACATGTTTCTGCAAGTTTGGTCAACCCCATGTAAGTTATGGGGTAGTAACAGCACACTTTTCAAAACGTGTTTTTCAGCCCGAAATAAACGCGTTTTTTCAGACAGCTGTATCCCTATGTAACTGCAAGGCTCAGAAGAGCCCACACACTCAGGTCTTAACCCCAGTGTGCTGAAAGTGTCAAAACATGTTTTTCAGCAGAAATAAACATGTTTCTGCAAGTTTGGTCAACCCCATGTAACTTATGGGGCATTAACAGCTCACTTTTCAAAACGTGTTTTTCAGCCCGAAATAAACGCGTTTTTTCAGACAGCTGTATCCCTATGTAACTGCAAGGCTCAGAAGAGCCCACACACTCAGGTCTTAACCCCAGTGTGCTGAAAGTGTCAAAACATGTTTTTCAGCAGAAATAAACATGTTTCTGCAAGTTTGGTCAACCCCATGTAAGTTATGGGTCAGTAACAGCTCACTTTTCAAAACGTGTTTTTCAGCCCGAAATAAACACGTTTTTTCAGACAGCTGTATCCCTATGTAACTGCAAGGCTCAGAAGAGCCCACAAACTCAGGTCTTAACCCCAGTGTGCTGAAAGTGTCAAAACATGTTTTTCAGCAGAAATAAACATGTTTCTGCAAGTTTGGTCAACCCCATGTAAGTTATGGGTCAGTAACAGCTCACTTTTCAAAACGTGTTTTTCAGCCCGAAATAAATGCGTTTTTTCAGACAGCTGTATCCCTATGTAACTGCAAGGCTCAGAAGAGCCCACACACTCAGGTCTTAACCCCAGTGTGCTGAAAGTGTCAAAACATGTTTTTCAGCAGAAATAAACATGTTTCTGCAAGTTTGGTCAACCCCATGTAAGTTATGGGGTAGTAACAGCACACTTTTCAAAACGTGTTTTTCAGCCCGAAATAAACGCGTTTTTTCAGACAGCTGTATCCCTATGTAACTGCAAGGCTCAGAATAGCCCACACACTCAGGTCTTAAACCCAGTGTGCTGACAGTGTCAAAACATGTTTTTCAGCAGAAATAAACATGTTTCTGCAAGTTTGGTCAACCCCATGTAACTTATGGGGCACTAACAGCTCACTTTTCAAAACGTGTTTTTCAGCCCGAAATAAACGCGTTTTTTCTGACAGCTGTATCCCTATGTAACTGCAAGGCTCAGAAGAGCCCACACACTCAGGTCTTAACCCCAGTGTGCTGACAGTGTCAAAACATGTTTTTCAGAAGAAATAAACATGTTTCTGCAAGTTTGGTCAACCCCATGTAAGTTATGGGGCAGTAACAGCACACTTTTCAAAACGTGTTTTTCAGCCCGAGATAAACACGTTTTTTCAGACAGCTGTATCCCTATGTAACTGCAAGGCTCAGAAGAGCCCACACACTCAGGTCTTAACCCCAGTGTGCTGAAAGTGTCAAAACATGTTTTTCAGCAGAAATAAACATGTTTCTGCAAGTTTGGTCAACCCCATGTAAGTTATGGGTCAGTAACAGCTCACTTTTCAAAACGTGTTTTTCAGCCCGAAATAAACGCGTTTTTTCAGACTGCTGTATCCCTATGTAACTGCAAGGCTCAAAAGAGCCCACACACTCAGGTCTTAACCCCAGTGTGCTGAAAGTGTCAAAACATGTTTTTCAGCTGAAATAAACATGTTTCTGCAAGTTTGGTCAACCCCATGTAACTTATGGGGCAGTAACAGCTCACTTTTCAAAACGTGTTTTTCAGCCCGAAATAAACGCGTTTTTTCAGACAGCTGTATCCCTATGTAACTGCAAGGCTCAAAAGAGCCCACAAACTCAGGTCTTAACCCCAGTGTGCTGAAAGTGTCAAAACATGTTTTTCAGCAGAAATAAACATGTTTCTGCAAGTTTGGTCAACCCCATGTAAGTTATGGAGTAGTAACAGCACACTTTTCAAAACGTGTTTTTCAGCCCGAAATAAACGCGTTTTTTCAGACAGCTGTATCCCTCTGTAACTGCAAGGCTCAGAAGAGCCCACACACTCAGGTCTTAACCCCACTGTGCAGAAAGTGTCAAAACATGTTTTTCAGCAGAAATAAACATGTTTCTGCAAGTTTGGTCAACCCCATGTAACTTATGGGGCAGTAACAGGTCACTTTTCAAAACGTGTTTTTCAGCCCGAAATAAACACGTTTTTTCAGACAGCTGTATCCCTATGTAACTGCAAGGCTCAGAAGAGCCCACAAACTCAGGTCTTAACCCCAGTGTGCTGAAAGTGTCAAAACATGTTTTTCAGCAGAAATAAACATGTTTCTGCAAGTTTGGTCAACCCCATGTAACTTATGGGGCATTAACAGCTCACTTTTCAAAACGTGTTTTTCAGCCCGAAATAAACGCGTTTTTTCAGACAGCTGTATCCCTATGTAACTGCAAGGCTCAGAAGAGCCCACACACTCAGGTCTTAACCCCAGTGTGCTGAAAGTGTCAAAACATGTTTTTCAGCAGAAATAAACATGTTTCTGCAAGTTTGGTCAACCCCATGTAAGTTATGGGTCAGTAACAGCTCACTTTTCAAAACGTGTTTTTCAGCCCGAAATAAACGCGTTTTTTCAGACAGCTGTATCCCTATGTAACTGCAAGGCTCAGAAGAGCCCACACACTCAGGTCTTAAACCCAGTGTGCTGAAAGTGTCAAAACATGTTTTTCAGCAGAAATAAACATGTTTCTGCAAGTTTGGTCAACCCCATGTAACTTATGGGGCATTAACAGCTCACTTTTCAAAACGTGTTTTTCAGCCCGAAATAAACGCGTTTTTTCAGACAGCTGTATCCCTATGTAACTGCAAGGCTCAGAAGAGCCCACACACTCAGGTCTTAACCCCAGTGTCATGAAAGTGTCAAAACATGTTTTTCAGCAGAAATAAACATGTTTCTGCAAGTTTGGTCAACCCCATGTAACTTATGGGGCAGTAACAGGTCACTTTTCAAAACGTGTTTTTCAGCCCGAAATAAACACGTTTTTTCAGACAGCTGTATCCCTATGTAACTGCAAGGCTCAGAAGAGCCCACACACTCAGGTCTTAACCCCAGTGTGCTGAAAGTGTCAAAACATGTTTTTCAGCAGAAATAAACATGTTTCTGCAAGTTTGGTCAACCCCATGTAACTTATAGGGCATTAACAGCTCACTTTTCAAAACGTGTTTTTCAGCCCGAAATAAACACGTTTTTTCAAACAGCTGTATCCCTATGTAACTGCAAGGCTCAGAAGAGCCCACACACTCAGGTCTTAACCCCAGTGTGCTGAAAGTGTCAAAACATGTTTTTCAGCAGAAATAAACATGTTTCTGCAAGTTTGGTCAACCCCATGTAACTTATGGGGCATTAACAGCTCACTTTTCAAAACGTGTTTTTCAGCCCGAAATAAACGCGTTTTTTCAGACAGCTGTATCCCTATGTAACTGTAAGGCTCAGAAGAGCCCACACACTCAGGTCTTAACCCCAGTGTGCTGAAAGTGTCAAAACATGTTTTTCAGCAGAAATAAACATGTTTCTGCAAGTTTGGTCAACCCCATGTAAGTTATGGGTCAGTAACAGCTCACTTTTCAAAACGTGTTTTTCAGCCCGAAATAAACACGTTTTTTCAGACAGCTGTATCCCTATGTAACTGCAAGGCTCAGAAGAGCCCACACACTCAGGTCTTAACCCCAGTGTGCTGAAAGTGTCAAAACATGTTTTTCAGCAGAAATAAACATGTTTCTGCAAGTTTGGTCAACCCCATGTAACTTATGGGGCATTAACAGCTCACTTTTCAAAACGTGTTTTTCAGCCCGAAATAAACGCGTTTTTTCAGACAGCTGTATCCCTATGTAACTGCAAGGCTCAGAAGAGCCCACACACTCAGGTCTTAACCCCAGTGTGCTGAAAGTGTCAAAACATGTTTTTCAGCAGAAATAAACATGTTTCTGCAAGTTTGGTCAACCCCATGTAACTTATGGGGCAGTAACAGCTCACTTTTCAAAACGTGTTTTTCAGCCCGAAATAAACGCGTTTTTTCAGACAGCTGTATCCCTATGTAACTGCAAGGCTCAGAAGAGCCCACACACTCAGGTCTTAACCCCAGTGTGCTGAAAGTGTCAAAACATGTTTTTCAGCAGAAATAAACATGTTTCTGCAAGTTTGGTCAACCCCATGTAACTTATGGGGCAGTAACAGCTCACTTTTCAAAACGTGTTTTTCAGCCCGAAATAAACGCGTTTTTTCAGACAGCTGTATCCCTATGTAACTGCAAGGCTCAGAAGAGCCCACACACTCAGGTCTTAACCCCAGTGTGCTGATAGTGTCAAAACATGTTTTTCAGCAGAAATAAACATGTTTCTGCAAGTTTGGTCAACCCCATGTAACTTATGGGGCATTAACAGCTCACTTTTCAAAACGTGTTTTTCAGCCCGAAATAAACGCGTTTTTTCAGACAGCTGTATCCCTATGTAACTGCAAGGCTCAGAAGAGCCCACACACTCAGGTCTTAACCCCAGTGTGCTGAAAGTGTCAAAACATGTTTTTCAGCAGAAATAAACATGTTTCTGCAAGTTTGGTCAACCCCATGTAAGTTATGGGGTAGTAACAGCACACTTTTCAAAACGTGTTTTTCAGCCCGAAATAAACGCGTTTTTTCAGACAGCTGTATCCCTATGTAACTGCAAGGCTCAGAAGAGCCCACACACTCAGGTCTTAACCCCAGTGTGCTGAAAGTGTCAAAACATGTTTTTCAGCAGAAATAAACATGTTTCTGCAAGTTTGGTCAACCCCATGTAACTTATGGGACATTAACAGCTCACTTTTCAAAACGTGTTTTTCAGCCCGAAATAAACGCGTTTTTTCAGACAGCTGTATCCCTATGTAACTGCAAGGCTCAGAAGAGCCCACACACTCAGGTCTTAACCCCAGTGTGCTGAAAGTGTCAAAACATGTTTTTCAGCAGAAATAAACATGTTTCTGCAAGTTTGGTCAACCCCATGTAAGTTATGGGTCAGTAACAGCTCACTTTTCAAAACGTGTTTTTCAGCCCGAAATAAACACGTTTTTTCAGACAGCTGTATCCCTATGTAACTGCAAGGCTCAGAAGAGCCCACAAACTCAGGTCTTAACCCCAGTGTGCTGAAAGTGTCAAAACATGTTTTTCAGCAGAAATAAACATGTTTCTGCAAGTTTGGTCAACCCCATGTAACTTATGGGGCATTAACAGCTCACTTTTCAAAACGTGTTTTTCAGCCCGAAATAAACGCGTTTTTTCAGACAGCTGTATCCCTATGTAACTGCAAGGCTCAGAAGAGCCCACACACTCAGGTCTTAACCCCAGTGTGCTGAAAGTGTCAAAACATGTTTTTCAGCAGAAATAAACATGTTTCTGCAAGTTTGGTCAACCCCATGTAACTTATGGGGCAGTAACAGCTCACTTTTCAAAACGTGTTTTTCAGCCCGAAATAAACGCGTTTTTTCAGACAGCTGTATCCCTATGTAACTGCAAGGCTCAGAAGAGCCCACACACTCAGGTCTTAACCCCAGTGTGCTGAAAGTGTCAAAACATGTTTTTCAGCAGAAATAAACATGTTTCTGCAAGTTTGGTCAACCCCATGTAACTTATGGGGCAGTAACAGCTCACTTTTCAAAACGTGTTTTTCAGCCCGAAATAAACGCGTTTTTTCAGACAGCTGTATCCCTATGTAACTGCAAGGCTCAGAAGAGCCCACACACTCAGGTCTTAACCCCAGTGTGCTGATAGTGTCAAAACATGTTTTTCAGCAGAAATAAACATGTTTCTGCAAGTTTGGTCAACCCCATGTAACTTATGGGGCATTAACAGCTCACTTTTCAAAACGTGTTTTTCAGCCCGAAATAAACGCGTTTTTTCAGACAGCTGTATCCCTATGTAACTGCAAGGCTCAGAAGAGCCCACACACTCAGGTCTTAACCCCAGTGTGCTGAAAGTGTCAAAACATGTTTTTCAGCAGAAATAAACATGTTTCTGCAAGTTTGGTCAACCCCATGTAAGTTATGGGGTAGTAACAGCACACTTTTCAAAACGTGTTTTTCAGCCCGAAATAAACGCGTTTTTTCAGACAGCTGTATCCCTATGTAACTGCAAGGCTCAGAAGAGCCCACACACTCAGGTCTTAACCCCAGTGTGCTGAAAGTGTCAAAACATGTTTTTCAGCAGAAATAAACATGTTTCTGCAAGTTTGGTCAACCCCATGTAACTTATGGGGCATTAACAGCTCACTTTTCAAAACGTGTTTTTCAGCCCGAAATAAACGCGTTTTTTCAGACAGCTGTATCCCTATGTAACTGCAAGGCTCAGAAGAGCCCACACACTCAGGTCTTAACCCCAGTGTGCTGAAAGTGTCAAAACATGTTTTTCAGCAGAAATAAACATGTTTCTGCAAGTTTGGTCAACCCCATGTAAGTTATGGGTCAGTAACAGCTCACTTTTCAAAACGTGTTTTTCAGCCCGAAATAAACACGTTTTTTCAGACAGCTGTATCCCTATGTAACTGCAAGGCTCAGAAGAGCCCACAAACTCAGGTCTTAACCCCAGTGTGCTGAAAGTGTCAAAACATGTTTTTCAGCAGAAATAAACATGTTTCTGCAAGTTTGGTCAACCCCATGTAAGTTATGGGTCAGTAACAGCTCACTTTTCAAAACGTGTTTTTCAGCCCGAAATAAATGCGTTTTTTCAGACAGCTGTATCCCTATGTAACTGCAAGGCTCAGAAGAGCCCACACACTCAGGTCTTAACCCCAGTGTGCTGAAAGTGTCAAAACATGTTTTTCAGCAGAAATAAACATGTTTCTGCAAGTTTGGTCAACCCCATGTAAGTTATGGGGTAGTAACAGCACACTTTTCAAAACGTGTTTTTCAGCCCGAAATAAACGCGTTTTTTCAGACAGCTGTATCCCTATGTAACTGCAAGGCTCAGAATAGCCCACACACTCAGGTCTTAAACCCAGTGTGCTGACAGTGTCAAAACATGTTTTTCAGCAGAAATAAACATGTTTCTGCAAGTTTGGTCAACCCCATGTAACTTATGGGGCACTAACAGCTCACTTTTCAAAACGTGTTTTTCAGCCCGAAATAAACGCGTTTTTTCTGACAGCTGTATCCCTATGTAACTGCAAGGCTCAGAAGAGCCCACACACTCAGGTCTTAACCCCAGTGTGCTGACAGTGTCAAAACATGTTTTTCAGAAGAAATAAACATGTTTCTGCAAGTTTGGTCAACCCCATGTAAGTTATGGGGCAGTAACAGCACACTTTTCAAAACGTGTTTTTCAGCCCGAGATAAACACGTTTTTTCAGACAGCTGTATCCCTATGTAACTGCAAGGCTCAGAAGAGCCCACACACTCAGGTCTTAACCCCAGTGTGCTGAAAGTGTCAAAACATGTTTTTCAGCAGAAATAAACATGTTTCTGCAAGTTTGGTCAACCCCATGTAAGTTATGGGTCAGTAACAGCTCACTTTTCAAAACGTGTTTTTCAGCCCGAAATAAACGCGTTTTTTCAGACTGCTGTATCCCTATGTAACTGCAAGGCTCAAAAGAGCCCACACACTCAGGTCTTAACCCCAGTGTGCTGAAAGTGTCAAAACATGTTTTTCAGCTGAAATAAACATGTTTCTGCAAGTTTGGTCAACCCCATGTAACTTATGGGGCAGTAACAGCTCACTTTTCAAAACGTGTTTTTCAGCCCGAAATAAACGCGTTTTTTCAGACAGCTGTATCCCTATGTAACTGCAAGGCTCAAAAGAGCCCACAAACTCAGGTCTTAACCCCAGTGTGCTGAAAGTGTCAAAACATGTTTTTCAGCAGAAATAAACATGTTTCTGCAAGTTTGGTCAACCCCATGTAAGTTATGGAGTAGTAACAGCACACTTTTCAAAACGTGTTTTTCAGCCCGAAATAAACGCGTTTTTTCAGACAGCTGTATCCCTCTGTAACTGCAAGGCTCAGAAGAGCCCACACACTCAGGTCTTAACCCCACTGTGCAGAAAGTGTCAAAACATGTTTTTCAGCAGAAATAAACATGTTTCTGCAAGTTTGGTCAACCCCATGTAACTTATGGGGCAGTAACAGGTCACTTTTCAAAACGTGTTTTTCAGCCCGAAATAAACACGTTTTTTCAGACAGCTGTATCCCTATGTAACTGCAAGGCTCAGAAGAGCCCACAAACTCAGGTCTTAACCCCAGTGTGCTGAAAGTGTCAAAACATGTTTTTCAGCAGAAATAAACATGTTTCTGCAAGTTTGGTCAACCCCATGTAACTTATGGGGCATTAACAGCTCACTTTTCAAAACGTGTTTTTCAGCCCGAAATAAACGCGTTTTTTCAGACAGCTGTATCCCTATGTAACTGCAAGGCTCAGAAGAGCCCACACACTCAGGTCTTAACCCCAGTGTGCTGAAAGTGTCAAAACATGTTTTTCAGCAGAAATAAACATGTTTCTGCAAGTTTGGTCAACCCCATGTAAGTTATGGGTCAGTAACAGCTCACTTTTCAAAACGTGTTTTTCAGCCCGAAATAAACGCGTTTTTTCAGACAGCTGTATCCCTATGTAACTGCAAGGCTCAGAAGAGCCCACAAACTCAGGTCTTAACCCCAGTGTGCTGAAAGTGTCAAAACATGTTTTTCAGCAGAAATAAACATGTTTCTGCAAGTTTGGTCAACCCCATGTAACTTATGGGGCACTAACAGCTCACTTTTCAAAACGTGTTTTTCAGCCCGAAATAAACGCGTTTTTTCTGACAGCTGTATCCCTATGTAACTGCAAGGCTCAGAATAGCCCACACACTCAGGTCTTAAACCCAGTGTGCTGACAGTGTCAAAACATGTTTTTCAGCAGAAATAAACATGTTTCTGCAAGTTTGGTCAACCCCATGTAACTTATGGGGCACTAACAGCTCACTTTTCAAAACGTGTTTTTCAGCCCGAAATAAACGCGTTTTTTCTGACAGCTGTATCCCTATGTAACTGCAAGGCTCAGAAGAGCCCACACACTCAGGTCTTAACCCCAGTGTGCTGACAGTGTCAAAACATGTTTTTCAGAAGAAATAAACATGTTTCTGCAAGTTTGGTCAACCCCATGTAAGTTATGGGGCAGTAACAGCACACTTTTCAAAACGTGTTTTTCAGCCCGAGATAAACACGTTTTTTCAGACAGCTGTATCCCTATGTAACTGCAAGGCTCAGAAGAGCCCACACACTCAGGTCTTAACCCCAGTGTGCTGAAAGTGTCAAAACATGTTTTTCAGCAGAAATAAACATGTTTCTGCAAGTTTGGTCAACCCCATGTAAGTTATGGGTCAGTAACAGCTCACTTTTCAAAACGTGTTTTTCAGCCCGAAATAAACGCGTTTTTTCAGACTGCTGTATCCCTATGTAACTGCAAGGCTCAGAAGAGCCCACAAACTCAGGTCTTAACCCCAGTGTGCTGAAAGTGTCAAAACATGTTTTTCAGCTGAAATAAACATGTTTCTGCAAGTTTGGTCAACCCCATGTAACTTATGGGGCAGTAACAGCTCACTTTTCAAAACGTGTTTTTCAGCCCGAAATAAACGCGTTTTTTCAGACAGCTGTATCCCTATGTAACTGCAAGGCTCAAAAGAGCCCACAAACTCAGGTCTTAACCCCAGTGTGCTGAAAGTGTCAAAACATGTTTTTCAGCAGAAATAAACATGTTTCTGCAAGTTTGGTCAACCCCATGTAAGTTATGGAGTAGTAACAGCACACTTTTCAAAACGTGTTTTTCAGCCCGAAATAAACGCGTTTTTTCAGACAGCTGTATCCCTCTGTAACTGCAAGGCTCAGAAGAGCCCACACACTCAGGTCTTAACCCCACTGTGCAGAAAGTGTCAAAACATGTTTTTCAGCAGAAATAAACATGTTTCTGCAAGTTTGGTCAACCCCATGTAACTTATGGGGCAGTAACAGGTCACTTTTCAAAACGTGTTTTTCAGCCCGAAATAAACACGTTTTTTCAGACAGCTGTATCCCTATGTAACTGCAAGGCTCAGAAGAGCCCACAAACTCAGGTCTTAACCCCAGTGTGCTGAAAGTGTCAAAACATGTTTTTCAGCAGAAATAAACATGTTTCTGCAAGTTTGGTCAACCCCATGTAACTTATGGGGCATTAACAGCTCACTTTTCAAAACGTGTTTTTCAGCCCGAAATAAACGCGTTTTTTCAGACAGCTGTATCCCTATGTAACTGCAAGGCTCAGAAGAGCCCACACACTCAGGTCTTAACCCCAGTGTGCTGAAAGTGTCAAAACATGTTTTTCAGCAGAAATAAACATGTTTCTGCAAGTTTGGTCAACCCCATGTAAGTTATGGGTCAGTAACAGCTCACTTTTCAAAACGTGTTTTTCAGCCCGAAATAAACGCGTTTTTTCAGACAGCTGTATCCCTATGTAACTGCAAGGCTCAGAAGAGCCCACAAACTCAGGTCTTAACCCCAGTGTGCTGAAAGTGTCAAAACATGTTTTTCAGCAGAAATAAACATGTTTCTGCAAGTTTGGTCAACCCCATGTAAGTTATGGGTCAGTAACAGCTCACTTTTCAAAACGTGTTTTTCAGCCCGAAATAAACGCGTTTTTTCAGACAGCTGTATCCCTATGTAACTGCAAGGCTCAGAAGAGCCCACAAACTCAGGTCTTAACCCCAGTGTGCTGAAAGTGTCAAAACATGTTTTTCAGCAGAAATAAACATGTTTCTGCAAGTTTGGTCAACCCCATGTAACTTATGGGGCAGTAACAGGTCACTTTTCAAAACGTGTTTTTCAGCCCGAAATAAACACGTTTTTTCAGACAGCTGTATCCCTATGTAACTGCAAGGCTCAAAAGAGCCCACACACTCAGGTCTTAACCCCAGTGTGCTGAAAGTGTCAAAACATGTTTTTCAGCAGAAATAAACATGTTTCTGCAAGTTTGGTCAACCCCATGTAACTTATGGGGCATTAACAGCTCACTTTTCAAAACGTGTTTTTCAGCCCGAAATAAACGCGTTTTTTCAGACAGCTGTATCCCTATGTAACTGCAAGGCTCAGAAGAGCCCACACACTCAGGTCTTAACCCCAGTGTGCTGAAAGTGTCAAAACATGTTTTTCAGCAGAAATAAACATGTTTCTGCAAGTTTGGTCAACCCCATGTAAGTTATGGGTCAGTAACAGCTCACTCTTCAAAACGTGTTTTTCAGCCCGAAATAAACGCGTTTTTTCAGACAGCTGTATCCCTATGTAACTGCAAGGCTCAGAAGAGCCCACAAACTCAGGTCTTAACCCCAGTGTGCTGAAAGTGTCAAAACATGTTTTTCAGCAGAAATAAACATGTTTCTGCAAGTTTGGTCAACCCCATGTAACTTATGGGGCAGTAACAGCTCACTTTTCAAAACGTGTTTTTCAGCCCGAAATAAACGCGTTTTTTCAGACAGCTGTATCCCTATGTAACTGCAAGGCTCAGAAGAGCCCACACACTCAGGTCTTAACCCCAGTGTGCTGAAAGTGTCAAAACATGTTTTTCAGCAGAAATAAACATGTTTCTGCAAGTTTGGTCAACCCCATGTAAGTTATGGGGTAGTAACAGCACACTTTTCAAAACGTGTTTTTCAGCCCGAAATAAACGCGTTTTTTCAGACAGCTGTATCCCTATGTAACTGCAAGGCTCAGAAGAGCCCACACACTCAGGTCTTAACCCCAGTGTGCTGAAAGTGTCAAAACATGTTTTTCAGCAGAAATAAACATGTTTCTGCAAGTTTGGTCAACCCCATGTAACTTATGGGGCATTAACAGCTCACTTTTCAAAACGTGTTTTTCAGCCCGAAATAAACGCGTTTTTTCAGACAGCTGTATCCCTATGTAACTGCAAGGCTCAGAAGAGCCCACACACTCAGGTCTTAACCCCAGTGTGCTGAAAGTGTCAAAACATGTTTTTCAGCAGAAATAAACATGTTTCTGCAAGTTTGGTCAACCCCATGTAAGTTATGGGTCAGTAACAGCTCACTTTTCAAAACGTGTTTTTCAGCCCGAAATAAACACGTTTTTTCAGACAGCTGTATCCCTATGTAACTGCAAGGCTCAGAAGAGCCCACAAACTCAGGTCTTAACCCCAGTGTGCTGAAAGTGTCAAAACATGTTTTTCAGCAGAAATAAACATGTTTCTGCAAGTTTGGTCAACCCCATGTAAGTTATGGGTCAGTAACAGCTCACTTTTCAAAACGTGTTTTTCAGCCCGAAATAAATGCGTTTTTTCAGACAGCTGTATCCCTATGTAACTGCAAGGCTCAGAAGAGCCCACACACTCAGGTCTTAACCCCAGTGTGCTGAAAGTGTCAAAACATGTTTTTCAGCAGAAATAAACATGTTTCTGCAAGTTTGGTCAACCCCATGTAAGTTATGGGGTAGTAACAGCACACTTTTCAAAACGTGTTTTTCAGCCCGAAATAAACGCGTTTTTTCAGACAGCTGTATCCCTATGTAACTGCAAGGCTCAGAATAGCCCACACACTCAGGTCTTAAACCCAGTGTGCTGACAGTGTCAAAACATGTTTTTCAGCAGAAATAAACATGTTTCTGCAAGTTTGGTCAACCCCATGTAACTTATGGGGCACTAACAGCTCACTTTTCAAAACGTGTTTTTCAGCCCGAAATAAACGCGTTTTTTCTGACAGCTGTATCCCTATGTAACTGCAAGGCTCAGAAGAGCCCACACACTCAGGTCTTAACCCCAGTGTGCTGACAGTGTCAAAACATGTTTTTCAGAAGAAATAAACATGTTTCTGCAAGTTTGGTCAACCCCATGTAAGTTATGGGGCAGTAACAGCACACTTTTCAAAACGTGTTTTTCAGCCCGAGATAAACACGTTTTTTCAGACAGCTGTATCCCTATGTAACTGCAAGGCTCAGAAGAGCCCACACACTCAGGTCTTAACCCCAGTGTGCTGAAAGTGTCAAAACATGTTTTTCAGCAGAAATAAACATGTTTCTGCAAGTTTGGTCAACCCCATGTAAGTTATGGGTCAGTAACAGCTCACTTTTCAAAACGTGTTTTTCAGCCCGAAATAAACGCGTTTTTTCAGACTGCTGTATCCCTATGTAACTGCAAGGCTCAGAAGAGCCCACAAACTCAGGTCTTAACCCCAGTGTGCTGAAAGTGTCAAAACATGTTTTTCAGCTGAAATAAACATGTTTCTGCAAGTTTGGTCAACCCCATGTAACTTATGGGGCAGTAACAGCTCACTTTTCAAAACGTGTTTTTCAGCCCGAAATAAACGCGTTTTTTCAGACAGCTGTATCCCTATGTAACTGCAAGGCTCAAAAGAGCCCACAAACTCAGGTCTTAACCCCAGTGTGCTGAAAGTGTCAAAACATGTTTTTCAGCAGAAATAAACATGTTTCTGCAAGTTTGGTCAACCCCATGTAAGTTATGGAGTAGTAACAGCACACTTTTCAAAACGTGTTTTTCAGCCCGAAATAAACGCGTTTTTTCAGACAGCTGTATCCCTCTGTAACTGCAAGGCTCAGAAGAGCCCACACACTCAGGTCTTAACCCCACTGTGCAGAAAGTGTCAAAACATGTTTTTCAGCAGAAATAAACATGTTTCTGCAAGTTTGGTCAACCCCATGTAACTTATGGGGCAGTAACAGGTCACTTTTCAAAACGTGTTTTTCAGCCCGAAATAAACACGTTTTTTCAGACAGCTGTATCCCTATGTAACTGCAAGGCTCAGAAGAGCCCACAAACTCAGGTCTTAACCCCAGTGTGCTGAAAGTGTCAAAACATGTTTTTCAGCAGAAATAAACATGTTTCTGCAAGTTTGGTCAACCCCATGTAACTTATGGGGCATTAACAGCTCACTTTTCAAAACGTGTTTTTCAGCCCGAAATAAACGCGTTTTTTCAGACAGCTGTATCCCTATGTAACTGCAAGGCTCAGAAGAGCCCACACACTCAGGTCTTAACCCCAGTGTGCTGAAAGTGTCAAAACATGTTTTTCAGCAGAAATAAACATGTTTCTGCAAGTTTGGTCAACCCCATGTAAGTTATGGGTCAGTAACAGCTCACTTTTCAAAACGTGTTTTTCAGCCCGAAATAAACGCGTTTTTTCAGACAGCTGTATCCCTATGTAACTGCAAGGCTCAGAAGAGCCCACAAACTCAGGTCTTAACCCCAGTGTGCTGAAAGTGTCAAAACATGTTTTTCAGCAGAAATAAACATGTTTCTGCAAGTTTGGTCAACCCCATGTAAGTTATGGGTCAGTAACAGCTCACTTTTCAAAACGTGTTTTTCAGCCCGAAATAAACGCGTTTTTTCAGACAGCTGTATCCCTATGTAACTGCAAGGCTCAGAAGAGCCCACACACTCAGGTCTTAACCCCAGTGTGCTGAAAGTGTCAAAACATGTTTTTCAGCAGAAATAAACATGTTTCTGCAAGTTTGGTCAACCCCATGTAAGTTATGGGGTAGTAACAGCACACTTTTCAAAACGTGTTTTTCAGCCCGAAATAAACGCGTTTTTTCAGACAGCTGTATCCCTATGTAACTGCAAGGCTCAGAATAGCCCACACACTCAGGTCTTAAACCCAGTGTGCTGACAGTGTCAAAACATGTTTTTCAGCAGAAATAAACATGTTTCTGCAAGTTTGGTCAACCCCATGTAACTTATGGGGCACTAACAGCTCACTTTTCAAAACGTGTTTTTCAGCCCGAAATAAACGCGTTTTTTCTGACAGCTGTATCCCTATGTAACTGCAAGGCTCAGAAGAGCCCACACACTCAGGTCTTAACCCCAGTGTGCTGACAGTGTCAAAACATGTTTTTCAGAAGAAATAAACATGTTTCTGCAAGTTTGGTCAACCCCATGTAAGTTATGGGGCAGTAACAGCACACTTTTCAAAACGTGTTTTTCAGCCCGAGATAAACACGTTTTTTCAGACAGCTGTATCCCTATGTAACTGCAAGGCTCAGAAGAGCCCACACACTCAGGTCTTAACCCCAGTGTGCTGAAAGTGTCAAAACATGTTTTTCAGCAGAAATAAACATGTTTCTGCAAGTTTGGTCAACCCCATGTAAGTTATGGGTCAGTAACAGCTCACTTTTCAAAACGTGTTTTTCAGCCCGAAATAAACGCGTTTTTTCAGACTGCTGTATCCCTATGTAACTGCAAGGCTCAGAAGAGCCCACAAACTCAGGTCTTAACCCCAGTGTGCTGAAAGTGTCAAAACATGTTTTTCAGCTGAAATAAACATGTTTCTGCAAGTTTGGTCAACCCCATGTAACTTATGGGGCAGTAACAGCTCACTTTTCAAAACGTGTTTTTCAGCCCGAAATAAACGCGTTTTTTCAGACAGCTGTATCCCTATGTAACTGCAAGGCTCAAAAGAGCCCACAAACTCAGGTCTTAACCCCAGTGTGCTGAAAGTGTCAAAACATGTTTTTCAGCAGAAATAAACATGTTTCTGCAAGTTTGGTCAACCCCATGTAAGTTATGGAGTAGTAACAGCACACTTTTCAAAACGTGTTTTTCAGCCCGAAATAAACGCGTTTTTTCAGACAGCTGTATCCCTCTGTAACTGCAAGGCTCAGAAGAGCCCACACACTCAGGTCTTAACCCCACTGTGCAGAAAGTGTCAAAACATGTTTTTCAGCAGAAATAAACATGTTTCTGCAAGTTTGGTCAACCCCATGTAACTTATGGGGCAGTAACAGGTCACTTTTCAAAACGTGTTTTTCAGCCCGAAATAAACACGTTTTTTCAGACAGCTGTATCCCTATGTAACTGCAAGGCTCAGAAGAGCCCACAAACTCAGGTCTTAACCCCAGTGTGCTGAAAGTGTCAAAACATGTTTTTCAGCAGAAATAAACATGTTTCTGCAAGTTTGGTCAACCCCATGTAACTTATGGGGCATTAACAGCTCACTTTTCAAAACGTGTTTTTCAGCCCGAAATAAACGCGTTTTTTCAGACAGCTGTATCCCTATGTAACTGCAAGGCTCAGAAGAGCCCACACACTCAGGTCTTAACCCCAGTGTGCTGAAAGTGTCAAAACATGTTTTTCAGCAGAAATAAACATGTTTCTGCAAGTTTGGTCAACCCCATGTAAGTTATGGGTCAGTAACAGCTCACTTTTCAAAACGTGTTTTTCAGCCCGAAATAAACGCGTTTTTTCAGACAGCTGTATCCCTATGTAACTGCAAGGCTCAGAAGAGCCCACAAACTCAGGTCTTAACCCCAGTGTGCTGAAAGTGTCAAAACATGTTTTTCAGCAGAAATAAACATGTTTCTGCAAGTTTGGTCAACCCCATGTAAGTTATGGGTCAGTAACAGCTCACTTTTCAAAACGTGTTTTTCAGCCCGAAATAAACGCGTTTTTTCAGACAGCTGTATCCCTATGTAACTGCAAGGCTCAGAAGAGCCCACAAACTCAGGTCTTAACCCCAGTGTGCTGAAAGTGTCAAAACATGTTTTTCAGCAGAAATAAACATGTTTCTGCAAGTTTGGTCAACCCCATGTAACTTATGGGGCAGTAACAGGTCACTTTTCAAAACGTGTTTTTCAGCCCGAAATAAACACGTTTTTTCAGACAGCTGTATCCCTATGTAACTGCAAGGCTCAGAAGAGCCCACACACTCAGGTCTTAACCCCAGTGTGCTGAAAGTGTCAAAACATGTTTTTCAGCAGAAATAAACATATTTCTGCAAGTTTGGTCAACCCCATGTAACTTATGGGGCATTAACAGCTCACTTTTCAAAACGTGTTTTTCAGCCCGAAATAAACGCGTTTTTTCAGACAGCTGTATCCCTATGTAACTGCAAGGCTCAGAAGAGCCCACACACTCAGGTCTTAACCCCAGTGTGCTGAAAGTGTCAAAACATGTTTTTCAGCAGAAATAAACATGTTTCTGCAAGTTTGGTCAACCCCATGTAAGTTATGGGTCAGTAACAGCTCACTCTTCAAAACGTGTTTTTCAGCCCGAAATAAACGCGTTTTTTCAGACAGCTGTATCCCTATGTAACTGCAAGGCTCAGAAGAGCCCACAAACTCAGGTCTTAACCCCAGTGTGCTGAAAGTGTCAAAACATGTTTTTCAGCAGAAATAAACATGTTTCTGCAAGTTTGGTCAACCCCATGTAACTTATGGGGCAGTAACAGCTCACTTTTCAAAACGTGTTTTTCAGCCCGAAATAAACGCGTTTTTTTCAGACAGCTGTATCCCTATGTAACTGCAAGGCTCAGAAGAGCCCACACACTCAGGTCTTAACCCCAGTGTGCTGAAAGTGTCAAAACATGTTTTTCAGCAGAAATAAACATGTTTCTGCAAGTTTGGTCAACCCCATGTAAGTTATGGGGTAGTAACAGCACACTTTTCAAAACGTGTTTTTCAGCCCGAAATAAACACGTTTTTTCAGACAGCTGTATCCCTATGTAACTGCAAGGCTCAGAAGAGCCCACACACTCAGGTCTTAACCCCAGTGTGCTGAAAGTGTCAAAACATGTTTTTCAGCAGAAATAAACATGTTTCTGCAAGTTTGGTCAACCCCATGTATCTTATGGGGCAGTAACAGGTCACTTTTCAAAACGTGTTTTTCAGCCCGAAATAAACACGTTTTTTCAGACAGCTGTATCCCTATGTAACTGCAAGGCTCAGAAGAGCCCACACACTCAGGTCTTAACCCCAGTGTGCTGAAAGTGTCAAAACATGTTTTTCAGCAGAAATAAACATGTTTCTGCAAGTTTGGTCAACCCCATGTAACTTATGGGGCATTAACAGCTCACTTTTCAAAACGTGTTTTTCAGCCCGAAATAAACGCGTTTTTTCAGACAGCTGTATCCCTATGTAACTGCAAGGCTCAGTAGAGCCCACACACTCAGGTCTTAACCCCAGTGTGCTGAAAGTGTCAAAACATGTTTTTCAGCAGAAATAAACATGTTTCTGCAAGTTTGGTCAACCCCATGTAAGTTATGGGTCAGTAACAGCTCACTTTTCAAAACGTGTTTTTCAGCCCGAAATAAACGCGTTTTTTCAGACAGCTGTATCCCTATGTAACTGCAAGGCTCAGAAGAGCCCACAAACTCAGGTCTTAACCCCAGTGTGCTGAAAGTGTCAAAACATGTTTTTCAGCAGAAATAAACATGTTTCTGCAAGTTTGGTCAACCCCATGTAAGTTATGGGTCAGTAACAGCTCACTTTTCAAAACGTGTTTTTCAGCCCGAAATAAACGCGTTTTTTCAGACAGCTGTATCCCTATGTAACTGCAAGGCTCAGAAGAGCCCACAAACTCAGGTCTTAACCCCAGTGTGCTGAAAGTGTCAAAACATGTTTTTCAGCAGAAATAAACATGTTTCTGCAAGTTTGGTCAACCCCATGTAACTTATGGGGCAGTAACAGGTCACTTTTCAAAACGTGTTTTTCAGCCCGAAATAAACACGTTTTTTCAGACAGCTGTATCCCTATGTAACTGCAAGGCTCAGAAGAGCCCACACACTCAGGTCTTAACCCCAGTGTGCTGAAAGTGTCAAAACATGTTTTTCAGCAGAAATAAACATGTTTCTGCAAGTTTGGTCAACCCCATGTAACTTATGGGGCATTAACAGCTCACTTTTCAAAACGTGTTTTTCAGCCCGAAATAAACGCGTTTTTTCAGACAGCTGTATCCCTATGTAACTGCAAGGCTCAGAAGAGCCCACACACTCAGGTCTTAACCCCAGTGTGCTGAAAGTGTCAAAACATGTTTTTCAGCAGAAATAAACATGTTTCTGCAAGTTTGGTCAACCCCATGTAAGTTATGGGTCAGTAACAGCTCACTCTTCAAAACGTGTTTTTCAGCCCGAAATAAACGCGTTTTTTCAGACAGCTGTATCCCTATGTAACTGCAAGGCTCAGAAGAGCCCACAAACTCAGGTCTTAACCCCAGTGTGCTGAAAGTGTCAAAACATGTTTTTCAGCAGAAATAAACATGTTTCTGCAAGTTTGGTCAACCCCATGTAACTTATGGGGCAGTAACAGCTCACTTTTCAAAACGTGTTTTTCAGCCCGAAATAAACGCGTTTTTTCAGACAGCTGTATCCCTATGTAACTGCAAGGCTCAGAAGAGCCCACACACTCAGGTCTTAACCCCAGTGTGCTGAAAGTGTCAAAACATGTTTTTCAGCAGAAATAAACATGTTTCTGCAAGTTTGGTCAACCCCATGTAAGTTATGGGGTAGTAACAGCACACTTTTCAAAACGTGTTTTTCAGCCCGAAATAAACACGTTTTTTCAGACAGCTGTATCCCTATGTAACTGCAAGGCTCAGAAGAGCCCACACACTCAGGTCTTAACCCCAGTGTGCTGAAAGTGTCAAAACATGTTTTTCAGCAGAAATAAACATGTTTCTGCAAGTTTGGTCAACCCCATGTATCTTATGGGGCAGTAACAGGTCACTTTTCAAAACGTGTTTTTCAGCCCGAAATAAACACGTTTTTTCAGACAGCTGTATCCCTATGTAACTGCAAGGCTCAGAAGAGCCCACACACTCAGGTCTTAACCCCAGTGTGCTGAAAGTGTCTAAACATGTTTTTCAGCAGAAATAAACATGTTTCTGCAAGTTTGGTCAACCCCATGTAACTTATGGGGCATTAACAGCTCACTTTTCAAAACGTGTTTTTCAGCCCGAAATAAACGCGTTTTTTCAGACAGCTGTATCCCTATGTAACTGCAAGGCTCAGTAGAGCCCACACACTCAGGTCTTAACCCCAGTGTGCTGAAAGTGTCAAAACATGTTTTTCAGCAGAAATAAACATGTTTCTGCAAGTTTGGTCAACCCCATGTAAGTTATGGGTCAGTAACAGCTCACTTTTCAAAACGTGTTTTTCAGCCCGAAATAAACGCGTTTTTTCAGACAGCTGTATCCCTATGTAACTGCAAGGCTCAGAAGAGCCCACAAACTCAGGTCTTAACCCCAGTGTGCTGAAAGTGTCAAAACATGTTTTTCAGCAGAAATAAACATGTTTCTGCAAGTTTGGTCAACCCCATGTAAGTTATGGGTCAGTAACAGCTCACTTTTCAAAACGTGTTTTTCAGCCCGAAATAAACGCGTTTTTTCAGACAGCTGTATCCCTATGTAACTGCAAGGCTCAGAAGAGCCCACACACTCAGGTCTTAACCCCAGTGTGCTGAAAGTGTCAAAACATGTTTTTCAGCAGAAATAAACATGTTTCTGCAAGTTTGGTCAACCCCATGTAAGTTATGGGGTAGTAACAGCTCACTTTTCAAAACGTGTTTTTCAGCCCGAAATAAACGCGTTTTTTCAGACAGCTGTATCCCTATGTAACTGCAAGGCTCAGAAGAGCCCACAAACTCAGGTCTTAACCCCAGTGTGCTGAAAGTGTCAAAACATGTTTTTCAGCTGAAATAAACATGTTTCTGCAAGTTTGGTCAACCCCATGTAACTTATGGGGCAGTAACAGCTCACTTTTCAAAACGTGTTTTTCAGGCCGAAGTAAACGCGTTTTTTCAGACAGCTGTATCCCTATGTAACTGCAAGGCTCAAAAGAGCCCACACACTCAGGTCTTAACCCCAGTGTGCTGAAAGTGTCAAAACATGTTTTTCAGCAGAAATAAACATGTTTCTGCAAGTTTGGTCAACCCCATGTAAGTTATGGGGTAGTAACAGCACACTTTTCAAAACGTGTTTTTCAGCCCGAAATAAACGCGTTTTTTCAGACAGCTGTATCCCTCTGTAACTGCAAGGCTCAGAAGAGCCCACACACTCAGGTCTTAACCCCACTGTGCAGAAAGTGTCAAAACATGTTTTTCAGCAGAAATAAACATGTTTCTGCAAGTTTGGTCAACCCCATGTAACTTATGGGGCAGTAACAGGTCACTTTTCAAAACGTGTTTTTCAGCCCGAAATAAACACGTTTTTTCAGACAGCTGTATCCCTATGTAACTGCAAGGCTCAGAAGAGCCCACACACTCAGGTCTTAACCCCAGTGTGCTGAAAGTGTCAAAACATGTTTTTCAGCAGAAATAAACATGTTTCTGCAAGTTTGGTCAACCCCATGTAACTTATGGGGCATTAACAGCTCACTTTTCAAAACATGTTTTTCAGCCCGAAATAAACGCGTTTTTTCAGACAGCTGTATCACTATGTAACTGCAAGGCTCAGAAGAGCCCACACACTCAGGTCTTAACCCCAGTGTCATGAAAGTGTCAAAACATGTTTTTCAGCAGAAATAAACATGTTTCTGCAAGTTTGGTCAACCCCATGTAACTTATGGGGCAGTAACAGCTCACTTTTCAAAACGTGTTTTTCAGCCCGAAATAAACGCGTTTTTTCAGACAGCTGTATCCCTATGTAACTGCAAGGCTCAGAAGAGCCCACACACTCAGGTCTTAACCCCAGTGTGCTGAAAGTGTCAAAACATGTTTTTCAGCAGAAATAAACATGTTTCTGCAAGTTTGGTCAACCCCATGTAAGTTATGGGGTAGTAACAGCACACTTTTCAAAACGTGTTTTTCAGCCCGAAATAAACGCGTTTTTTCAGACAGCTGTATCCCTATGTAACTGCAAGGCTCAGAAGAGCCCACAAACTCAGGTCTTAACCCCAGTGTGCTGAAAGTGTCAAAACATGTTTTTCAGCAGAAATAAACATGTTTCTGCAAGTTTGGTCAACCCCATGTAAGTTATGGGTCAGTAACAGCTCACTTTTCAAAACGTGTTTTTCAGCCCGAAATAAATGCGTTTTTTCAGACAGCTGTATCCCTATGTAACTGCAAGGCTCAGAAGAGCCCACACACTCAGGTCTTAACCCCAGTGTGCTGAAAGTGTCAAAACATGTTTTTCAGCAGAAATAAACATGTTTCTGCAAGTTTGGTCAACCCCATGTAAGTTATGGGGTAGTAACAGCACACTTTTCAAAACGTGTTTTTCAGCCCGAAATAAACGCGTTTTTTCAGACAGCTGTATCCCTATGTAACTGCAAGGCTCAGAATAGCCCACACACTCAGGTCTTAACCCCACTGTGCAGAAAGTGTCAAAACATGTTTTTCAGCAGAAATAAACATGTTTCTGCAAGTTTGGTCAACCCCATGTATCTTATGGGGCAGTAACAGGTCACTTTTCAAAACGTGTTTTTCAGCCCGAAATAAACGCGTTTTTTCAGACAGCTGTATCCCTATGTAACTGCAAGGCTCAGAAGAGCCCACACACTCAGGTCTTAACCCCACTGTGCAGAAAGTGTCAAAACATGTTTTTCAGCAGAAATAAACATGTTTCTGCAAGTTTGGTCAACCCCATGTATCTTATGGGGCAGTAACAGGTCACTTTTCAAAACGTGTTTTTCAGCCCGAAATAAACGCGTTTTTTCAGACAGCTGTATCCCTATGTAACTGCAAGGCTCAGAAGAGCCCACACACTCAGGTCTTAACCCCAGTGTGCTGAAAGTGTCAAAACATGTTTTTCAGCAGAAATAAACATGTTTCTGCAAGTTTGGTCAACCCCATGTAACTTATGGGGCATTAACAGCTCACTTTTCAAAACGTGTTTTTCAGCCCGAAATAAACGCGTTTTTTCAGACAGCTGTATCCCTATGTAACTGCAAGGCTCAGTAGAGCCCACACACTCAGGTCTTAACCCCAGTGTGCTGAAAGTGTCAAAACATGTTTTTCAGCAGAAATAAACATGTTTCTGCAAGTTTGGTCAACCCCATGTAAGTTATGGGTCAGTAACAGCTCACTTTTCAAAACGTGTTTTTCAGCCCGAAATAAACGCGTTTTTTCAGACAGCTGTATCCCTATGTAACTGCAAGGCTCAGAAGAGCCCACAAACTCAGGTCTTAACCCCAGTGTGCTGAAAGTGTCAAAACATGTTTTTCAGCAGAAATAAACATGTTTCTGCAAGTTTGGTCAACCCCATGTAAGTTATGGGTCAGTAACAGCTCACTTTTCAAAACGTGTTTTTCAGCCCGAAATAAACGCGTTTTTTCAGACAGCTGTATCCCTATGTAACTGCAAGGCTCAGAAGAGCCCACACACTCAGGTCTTAACCCCAGTGTGCTGAAAGTGTCAAAACATGTTTTTCAGCAGAAATAAACATGTTTCTGCAAGTTTGGTCAACCCCATGTAAGTTATGGGGTAGTAACAGCTCACTTTTCAAAACGTGTTTTTCAGCCCGAAATAAACGCGTTTTTTCAGACAGCTGTATCCCTATGTAACTGCAAGGCTCAGAAGAGCCCACAAACTCAGGTCTTAACCCCAGTGTGCTGAAAGTGTCAAAACATGTTTTTCAGCTGAAATAAACATGTTTCTGCAAGTTTGGTCAACCCCATGTAACTTATGGGGCAGTAACAGCTCACTTTTCAAAACGTGTTTTTCAGGCCGAAGTAAACGCGTTTTTTCAGACAGCTGTATCCCTATGTAACTGCAAGGCTCAAAAGAGCCCACACACTCAGGTCTTAACCCCAGTGTGCTGAAAGTGTCAAAACATGTTTTTCAGCAGAAATAAACATGTTTCTGCAAGTTTGGTCAACCCCATGTAAGTTATGGGGTAGTAACAGCACACTTTTCAAAACGTGTTTTTCAGCCCGAAATAAACGCGTTTTTTCAGACAGCTGTATCCCTCTGTAACTGCAAGGCTCAGAAGAGCCCACACACTCAGGTCTTAACCCCAGTGTGCTGAAAGTGTCAAAACATGTTTTTCAGCAGAAATAAACATGTTTCTGCAAGTTTGGTCAACCCCATGTAACTTATGGGGCATTAACAGCTCACTTTTCAAAACGTGTTTTTCAGCCCGAAATAAACGCGTTTTTTCAGACAGCTGTATCCCTATGTAACTGCAAGGCTCAGAAGAGCCCACACACTCAGGTCTTAACCCCAGTGTCATGAAAGTGTCAAAACATGTTTTTCAGCAGAAATAAACATGTTTCTGCAAGTTTGGTCAACCCCATGTAACTTATGGGGCAGTAACAGGTCACTTTTCAAAACGTGTTTTTCAGCCCGAAATAAACACGTTTTTTCAGACAGCTGTATCCCTATGTAACTGCAAGGCTCAGAAGAGCCCACACACTCAGGTCTTAACCCCAGTGTGCTGAAAGTGTCAAAACATGTTTTTCAGCAGAAATAAACATGTTTCTGCAAGTTTGGTCAACCCCATGTAACTTATGGGGCATTAACAGCTCACTTTTCAAAACGTGTTTTTCAGCCCGAAATAAACGCGTTTTTTCAGACAGCTGTATCCCTATGTAACTGCAAGGCTCAGAAGAGCCCACACACTCAGGTCTTAACCCCAGTGTCATGAAAGTGTCAAAACATGTTTTTCAGCAGAAATAAACATGTTTCTGCAAGTTTGGTCAACCCCATGTAACTTATGGGGCATTAACAGCTCACTTTTCAAAACGTGTTTTTCAGCCCGAAATAAACGCGTTTTTTCAGACAGCTGTATCCCTATGTAACTGCAAGGCTCAGAAGAGCCCACACACTCAGGTCTTAACCCCAGTGTGCTGAAAGTGTCAAAACATGTTTTTCAGCAGAAATAAACATGTTTCTGCAAGTTTGGTCAACCCCATGTAAGTTATGGGTCAGTAACAGCTCACTTTTCAAAACGTGTTTTTCAGCCCGAAATAAACGCGTTTTTTCAGACAGCTGTATCCCTATGTAACTGCAAGGCTCAGAAGAGCCCACACACTCAGGTCTTAACCCCAGTGTGCTGAAAGTGTCAAAACATGTTTTTCAGCAGAAATAAACATGTTTCTGCAAGTTTGGTCAACCCCATGTAAGTTATGGGGTAGTAACAGCTCACTTTTCAAAACGTGTTTTTCAGCCCGAAATAAACGCGTTTTTTCAGACAGCTGTATCCCTCTGTAACTGCAAGGCTCAGAAGAGCCCACACACTCAGGTCTTAACCCCACTGTGCAGAAAGTGTCAAAACATGTTTTTCAGCAGAAATAAACATGTTTCTGCAAGTTTGGTCAACCCCATGTAACTTATGGGGCAGTAACAGGTCACTTTTCAAAACGTGTTTTTCAGCCCGAAATAAACACGTTTTTTCAGACAGCTGTATCCCTATGTAACTGCAAGGCTCAGAAGAGCCCACACACTCAGGTCTTAACCCCAGTGTGCTGAAAGTGTCAAAACATGTTTTTCAGCAGAAATAAACATGTTTCTGCAAGTTTGGTCAACCCCATGTAACTTATGGGGCATTAACAGCTCACTTTTCAAAACGTGTTTTTCAGCCCGAAATAAACGCGTTTTTTCAGACAGCTGTATCCCTATGTAACTGCAAGGCTCAGAAGAGCCCACACACTCAGGTCTTAACCCCAGTGTCATGAAAGTGTCAAAACATGTTTTTCAGCAGAAATAAACATGTTTCTGCAAGTTTGGTCAACCCCATGTAACTTATGGGGCAGTAACAGGTCACTTTTCAAAACGTGTTTTTCAGCCCGAAATAAACACGTTTTTTCAGACAGCTGTATCCCTATGTAACTGCAAGGCTCAGAAGAGCCCACACACTCAGGTCTTAACCCCAGTGTGCTGAAAGTGTCAAAACATGTTTTTCAGCAGAAATAAACATGTTTCTGCAAGTTTGGTCAACCCCATGTAACTTATGGGGCATTAACAGCTCACTTTTCAAAACGTGTTTTTCAGCCCGAAATAAACGCGTTTTTTCAGACAGCTGTATCCCTATGTAACTGCAAGGCTCAGAAGAGCCCACACACTCAGGTCTTAACCCCAGTGTCATGAAAGTGTCAAAACATGTTTTTCAGCAGAAATAAACATGTTTCTGCAAGTTTGGTCAACCCCATGTAACTTATGGGGCATTAACAGCTCACTTTTCAAAACGTGTTTTTCAGCCCGAAATAAACGCGTTTTTTCAGACAGCTGTATCCCTATGTAACTGCAAGGCTCAGAAGAGCCCACACACTCAGGTCTTAACCCCAGTGTGCTGAAAGTGTCAAAACATGTTTTTCAGCAGAAATAAACATGTTTCTGCAAGTTTGGTCAACCCCATGTAAGTTATGGGTCAGTAACAGCTCACTTTTCAAAACGTGTTTTTCAGCCCGAAAAAAACGCGTTTTTTCAGACAGCTGTATCCCTATGTAACTGCAAGGCTCAGAAGAGCCCACACACTCAGGTCTTAACCCCAGTGTGCTGAAAGTGTCAAAACATGTTTTTCAGCAGAAATAAACATGTTTCTGCAAGTTTGGTCAACCCCATGTAAGTTATGGGGTAGTAACAGCACACTTTTCAAAACGTGTTTTTCAGCCCGAAATAAACGCGTTTTTTCAGACAGCTGTATCCCTATGTAACTGCAAGGCTCAGAAGAGCCCACAAACTCAGGTCTTAACCCCAGTGTGCTGAAAGTGTCAAAACATGTTTTTCAGCAGAAATAAACATGTTTCTGCAAGTTTGGTCAACCCCATGTAAGTTATGGGTCAGTAACAGCTCACTTTTCAAAACGTGTTTTTCAGCCCGAAATAAATGCGTTTTTTCAGACAGCTGTATCCCTATGTAACTGCAAGGCTCAGAAGAGCCCACACACTCAGGTCTTAACCCCAGTGTGCTGAAAGTGTCAAAACATGTTTTTCAGCAGAAATAAACATGTTTCTGCAAGTTTGGTCAACCCCATGTAAGTTATGGGGTAGTAACAGCACACTTTTCAAAACGTGTTTTTCAGCCCGAAATAAACGCGTTTTTTCAGACAGCTGTATCCCTATGTAACTGCAAGGCTCAGAATAGCCCACACACTCAGGTCTTAACCCCAGTGTGCTGACAGTGTCAAAACATGTTTTTCAGCAGAAATAAACATGTTTCTGCAAGTTTGGTCAACCCCATGTAACTTATGGGGCACTAACAGCTCACTTTTCAAAACGTGTTTTTCAGCCCGAAATAAACGCGTTTTTTCTGACAGCTGTATCCCTATGTAACTGCAAGGCTCAGAAGAGCCCACACACTCAGGTCTTAACCCCAGTGTGCTGAAAGTGTCAAAACATGTTTTTCAGCAGAAATAAACATGTTTCTGCAAGTTTGGTCAACCCCATGTAACTTATGGGGCAGTAACAGGTCACTTTTCAAAACGTGTTTTTCAGCCCGAAATAAACACGTTTTTTCAGACAGCTGTATCCCTATGTAACTGCAAGGCTCAGAAGAGCCCACACACTCAGGTCTTAACCCCAGTGTGCTGAAAGTGTCAAAACATGTTTTTCAGCAGAAATAAACATGTTTCTGCAAGTTTGGTCAACCCCATGTAACTTATGGGGCATTAACAGCTCACTTTTCAAAACGTGTTTTTCAGCCCGAAATAAACGCGTTTTTTCAGACAGCTGTATCCCTATGTAACTGCAAGGCTCAGAAGAGCCCACACACTCAGGTCTTAACCCCAGTGTGCTGAAAGTGTCAAAACATGTTTTTCAGCAGAAATAAACATGTTTCTGCAAGTTTGGTCAACCCCATGTAAGTTATGGGGTAGTAACAGCACACTTTTCAAAACGTGTTTTTCAGCCCGAAATAAACGCGTTTTTTCAGACAGCTGTATCCCTATGTAACTGCAAGGCTCAGAAGAGCCCACAAACTCAGGTCTTAACCCCAGTGTGCTGAAAGTGTCAAAACATGTTTTTCAGCAGAAATAAACATGTTTCTGCAAGTTTGGTCAACCCCATGTAAGTTATGGGTCAGTAACAGCTCACTTTTCAAAACGTGTTTTTCAGCCCGAAATAAACGCGTTTTTTCAGACAGCTGTATCCCTATGTAACTGCAAGGCTCAGAAGAGCCCACACACTCAGGTCTTAACCCCAGTGTGCTGAAAGTGTCAAAACATGTTTTTCAGCAGAAATAAACATGTTTCTGCAAGTTTGGTCAACCCCATGTAAGTTATGGGGTAGTAACAGCTCACTTTTCAAAACGTGTTTTTCAGCCCGAAATAAACGCGTTTTTTCAGACAGCTGTATCCCTATGTAACTGCAAGGCTCAGAAGAGCCCACACACTCAGGTCTTAACCCCACTGTGCAGAAAGTGTCAAAACATGTTTTTCAGCAGAAATAAACATGTTTCTGCAAGTTTGGTCAACCCCATGTAACTTATGGGGCAGTAACAGGTCACTTTTCAAAACGTGTTTTTCAGCCCGAAATAAACACGTTTTTTCAGACAGCTGTATCCCTATGTAACTGCAAGGCTCAGAAGAGCCCACACACTCAGGTCTTAACCCCAGTGTGCTGAAAGTGTCAAAACATGTTTTTCAGCAGAAATAAACATGTTTCTGCAAGTTTGGTCAACCCCATGTAACTTATGGGGCATTAACAGCTCACTTTTCAAAACGTGTTTTTCAGCCCGAAATAAACGCGTTTTTTCAGACAGCTGTATCCCTATGTAACTGCAAGGCTCAGAAGAGCCCACACACTCAGGTCTTAACCCCAGTGTCATGAAAGTGTCAAAACATGTTTTTCAGCAGAAATAAACATGTTTCTGCAAGTTTGGTCAACCCCATGTAAGTTATGGGGTAGTAACAGCACACTTTTCAAAACGTGTTTTTCAGCCCGAAATAAACGCGTTTTTTCAGACAGCTGTATCCCTATGTAACTGCAAGGCTCAGAAGAGCCCACAAACTCAGGTCTTAACCCCAGTGTGCTGAAAGTGTCAAAACATGTTTTTCAGCAGAAATAAACATGTTTCTGCAAGTTTGGTCAACCCCATGTAAGTTATGGGTCAGTAACAGCTCACTTTTCAAAACGTGTTTTTCAGCCCGAAATAAATGCGTTTTTTCAGACAGCTGTATCCCTATGTAACTGCAAGGCTCAGAAGAGCCCACACACTCAGGTCTTAACCCCAGTGTGCTGAAAGTGTCAAAACATGTTTTTCAGCAGAAATAAACATGTTTCTGCAAGTTTGGTCAACCCCATGTAAGTTATGGGGTAGTAACAGCACACTTTTCAAAACGTGTTTTTCAGCCCGAAATAAACGCGTTTTTTCAGACAGCTGTATCCCTATGTAACTGCAAGGCTCAGAATAGCCCACACACTCAGGTCTTAACCCCAGTGTGCTGACAGTGTCAAAACATGTTTTTCAGCAGAAATAAACATGTTTCTGCAAGTTTGGTCAACCCCATGTAACTTATGGGGCACTAACAGCTCACTTTTCAAAACGTGTTTTTCAGCCCGAAATAAACGCGTTTTTTCTGACAGCTGTATCCCTATGTAACTGCAAGGCTCAGAAGAGCCCACACACTCAGGTCTTAACCCCAGTGTGCTGAAAGTGTCAAAACATGTTTTTCAGCAGAAATAAACATGTTTCTGCAAGTTTGGTCAACCCCATGTAACTTATGGGGCAGTAACAGGTCACTTTTCAAAACGTGTTTTTCAGCCCGAAATAAACACGTTTTTTCAGACAGCTGTATCCCTATGTAACTGCAAGGCTCAGAAGAGCCCACACACTCAGGTCTTAACCCCAGTGTGCTGAAAGTGTCAAAACATGTTTTTCAGCAGAAATAAACATGTTTCTGCAAGTTTGGTCAACCCCATGTAACTTATGGGGCATTAACAGCTCACTTTTCAAAACGTGTTTTTCAGCCCGAAATAAACGCGTTTTTTCAGACAGCTGTATCCCTATGTAACTGCAAGGCTCAGAAGAGCCCACACACTCAGGTCTTAACCCCAGTGTGCTGAAAGTGTCAAAACATGTTTTTCAGCAGAAATAAACATGTTTCTGCAAGTTTGGTCAACCCCATGTAAGTTATGGGGTAGTAACAGCACACTTTTCAAAACGTGTTTTTCAGCCCGAAATAAACGCGTTTTTTCAGACAGCTGTATCCCTATGTAACTGCAAGGCTCAGAAGAGCCCACAAACTCAGGTCTTAACCCCAGTGTGCTGAAAGTGTCAAAACATGTTTTTCAGCAGAAATAAACATGTTTCTGCAAGTTTGGTCAACCCCATGTAAGTTATGGGTCAGTAACAGCTCACTTTTCAAAACGTGTTTTTCAGCCCGAAATAAACGCGTTTTTTCAGACAGCTGTATCCCTATGTAACTGCAAGGCTCAGAAGAGCCCACACACTCAGGTCTTAACCCCAGTGTGCTGAAAGTGTCAAAACATGTTTTTCAGCAGAAATAAACATGTTTCTGCAAGTTTGGTCAACCCCATGTAAGTTATGGGGTAGTAACAGCTCACTTTTCAAAACGTGTTTTTCAGCCCGAAATAAACGCGTTTTTTCAGACAGCTGTATCCCTATGTAACTGCAAGGCTCAGAAGAGCCCACACACTCAGGTCTTAACCCCACTGTGCAGAAAGTGTCAAAACATGTTTTTCAGCAGAAATAAACATGTTTCTGCAAGTTTGGTCAACCCCATGTAACTTATGGGGCAGTAACAGGTCACTTTTCAAAACGTGTTTTTCAGCCCGAAATAAACACGTTTTTTTCAGACAGCTGTATCCCTATGTAACTGCAAGGCTCAGAAGAGCCCACACACTCAGGTCTTAACCCCAGTGTGCTGAAAGTGTCAAAACATGTTTTTCAGCAGAAATAAACATGTTTCTGCAAGTTTGGTCAACCCCATGTAACTTATGGGGCATTAACAGCTCACTTTTCAAAACGTGTTTTTCAGCCCGAAATAAACGCGTTTTTTCAGACAGCTGTATCCCTATGTAACTGCAAGGCTCAGAAGAGCCCACACACTCAGGTCTTAACCCCAGTGTCATGAAAGTGTCAAAACATGTTTTTCAGCAGAAATAAACATGTTTCTGCAAGTTTGGTCAACCCCATGTAACTTATGGGGCAGTAACAGGTCACTTTTCAAAACGTGTTTTTCAGCCCGAAATAAACACGTTTTTTCAGACAGCTGTATCCCTATGTAACTGCAAGGCTCAGAAGAGCCCACACACTCAGGTCTTAACCCCAGTGTGCTGAAAGTGTCAAAACATGTTTTTCAGCAGAAATAAACATGTTTCTGCAAGTTTGGTCAACCCCATGTAACTTATGGGGCATTAACAGCTCACTTTTCAAAACGTGTTTTTCAGCCCGAAATAAACGCGTTTTTTCAGACAGCTGTATCCCTATGTAACTGCAAGGCTCAGAAGAGCCCACACACTCAGGTCTTAACCCCAGTGTCATGAAAGTGTCAAAACATGTTTTTCAGCAGAAATAAACATGTTTCTGCAAGTTTGGTCAACCCCATGTAACTTATGGGGCATTAACAGCTCACTTTTCAAAACGTGTTTTTCAGCCCGAAATAAACGCGTTTTTTCAGACAGCTGTATCCCTATGTAACTGCAAGGCTCAGAAGAGCCCACACACTCAGGTCTTAACCCCAGTGTGCTGAAAGTGTCAAAACATGTTTTTCAGCAGAAATAAACATGTTTCTGCAAGTTTGGTCAACCCCATGTAAGTTATGGGTCAGTAACAGCTCACTTTTCAAAACGTGTTTTTCAGCCCGAAATAAACGCGTTTTTTCAGACAGCTGTATCCCTATGTAACTGCAAGGCTCAGAAGAGCCCACACACTCAGGTCTTAACCCCAGTGTGCTGAAAGTGTCAAAACATGTTTTTCAGCAGAAATAAACATGTTTCTGCAAGTTTGGTCAACCCCATGTAAGTTATGGGGTAGTAACAGCACACTTTTCAAAACGTGTTTTTCAGCCCGAAATAAACGCGTTTTTTCAGAAAGCTGTATCCCTATGTAACTGCAAGGCTCAGAAGAGCCCACAAACTCAGGTCTTAACCCCAGTGTGCTGAAAGTGTCAAAACATGTTTTTCAGCAGAAATAAACATGTTTCTGCAAGTTTGGTCAACCCCATGTAAGTTATGGGTCAGTAACAGCTCACTTTTCAAAACGTGTTTTTCAGCCCGAAATAAATGCGTTTTTTCAGACAGCTGTATCCCTATGTAACTGCAAGGCTCAGAAGAGCCCACACACTCAGGTCTTAACCCCAGTGTGCTGAAAGTGTCAAAACATGTTTTTCAGCTGAAATAAACATGTTTCTGCAAGTTTGGTCAACCCCATGTAACTTATGGGGCAGTAACAGCTCAGTTTTCAAAACGTGTTTTTCAGGCCGAAGTAAACGCGTTTTTTCAGACAGCTGTATCCCTATGTAACTGCAAGGCTCAAAAGAGCCCACACACTCAGGTCTTAACCCCAGTGTGCTGAAAGTGTCAAAACATGTTTTTCAGCAGAAATAAACATGTTTCTGCAAGTTTGGTCAACCCCATGTAAGTTATGGGGTAGTAACAGCACACTTTTCAAAACGTGTTTTTCAGCCCGAAATAAACGCGTTTTTTCAGACAGCTGTATCCCTCTGTAACTGCAAGGCTCAGAAGAGCCCACACACTCAGGTCTTAACCCCACTGTGCAGAAAGTGTCAAAACATGTTTTTCAGCAGAAATAAACATGTTTCTGCAAGTTTGGTCAACCCCATGTAACTTATGGGGCAGTAACAGGTCACTTTTCAAAACGTGTTTTTCAGCCCGAAATAAACACGTTTTTTCAGACAGCTGTATCCCTATGTAACTGCAAGGCTCAGAAGAGCCCACACACTCAGGTCTTAACCCCAGTGTGCTGAAAGTGTCAAAACATGTTTTTCAGCAGAAATAAACATGTTTCTGCAAGTTTGGTCAACCCCATGTAACTTATAGGGCATTAACAGCTCACTTTTCAAAACATGTTTTTCAGCCCGAAATAAACGCGTTTTTTCAGACAGCTGTATCACTATGTAACTGCAAGGCTCAGAAGAGCCCACACACTCAGGTCTTAACCCCAGTGTCATGAAAGTGTCAAAACATGTTTTTCAGCAGAAATAAACATGTTTCTGCAAGTTTGGTCAACCCCATGTAACTTATGGGGCAGTAACAGGTCACTTTTCAAAACGTGTTTTTCAGCCCGAAATAAACACGTTTTTTCAGACAGCTGTATCCCTATGTAACTGCAAGGCTCAGAAGAGCCCACACACTCAGGTCTTAACCCCAGTGTGCTGAAAGTGTCAAAACATGTTTTTCAGCAGAAATAAACATGTTTCTGCAAGTTTGGTCAACCCCATGTAAGTTATGGGTCAGTAACAGCTCACTTTTCAAAACGTGTTTTTCAGCCCGAAATAAACGCGTTTTTTCAGACAGCTGTATCCCTATGTAACTGCAAGGCTCAGAAGAGCCCACACACTCAGGTCTTAACCCCAGTGTGCTGAAAGTGTCAAAACATGTTTTTCAGCAGAAATAAACATGTTTCTGCAAGTTTGGTCAACCCCATGTAAGTTATGGGGTAGTAACAGCACACTTTTCAAAACGTGTTTTTCAGCCCGAAATAAACGCGTTTTTTCAGACAGCTGTATCCCTATGTAACTGCAAGGCTCAGAAGAGCCCACAAACTCAGGTCTTAACCCCAGTGTGCTGAAAGTGTCAAAACATGTTTTTCAGCAGAAATAAACATGTTTCTGCAAGTTTGGTCAACCCCATGTAAGTTATGGGGTAGTAACAGCACACTTTTCAAAACGTGTTTTTCAGCCCGAAATAAACGCGTTTTTTCAGACAGCTGTATCCCTATGTAACTGCAAGGCTCAGAAGAGCCCACAAACTCAGGTCTTAACCCCAGTGTGCTGAAAGTGTCAAAACATGTTTTTCAGCAGAAATAAACATGTTTCTGCAAGTTTGGTCAACCCCATGTAAGTTATGGGTCAGTAACAGCTCACTTTTCAAAACGTGTTTTTCAGCCCGAAATAAACGCGTTTTTTCAGACAGCTGTATCCCTATGTAACTGCAAGGCTCAGAAGAGCCCACACACTCAGGTCTTAACCCCAGTGTGCTGAAAGTGTCAAAACATGTTTTTCAGCAGAAATAAACATGTTTCTGCAAGTTTGGTCAACCCCATGTAAGTTATGGGGTAGTAACAGCTCACTTTTCAAAACGTGTTTTTCAGCCCGAAATAAACGCGTTTTTTCAGACAGCTGTATCCCTATGTAACTGCAAGGCTCAGAAGAGCCCACACACTCAGGTCTTAACCCCACTGTGCAGAAAGTGTCAAAACATGTTTTTCAGCAGAAATAAACATGTTTCTGCAAGTTTGGTCAACCCCATGTAACTTATGGGGCAGTAACAGGTCACTTTTCAAAACGTGTTTTTCAGCCCGAAATAAACACGTTTTTTCAGACAGCTGTATCCCTATGTAACTGCAAGGCTCAGAAGAGCCCACACACTCAGGTCTTAACCCCAGTGTGCTGAAAGTGTCAAAACATGTTTTTCAGCAGAAATAAACATGTTTCTGCAAGTTTGGTCAACCCCATGTAACTTATGGGGCATTAACAGCTCACTTTTCAAAACGTGTTTTTCAGCCCGAAATAAACGCGTTTTTTCAGACAGCTGTATCCCTATGTAACTGCAAGGCTCAGAAGAGCCCACACACTCAGGTCTTAACCCCAGTGTCATGAAAGTGTCAAAACATGTTTTTCAGCAGAAATAAACATGTTTCTGCAAGTTTGGTCAACCCCATGTAACTTATGGGGCAGTAACAGGTCACTTTTCAAAACGTGTTTTTCAGCCCGAAATAAACACGTTTTTTCAGACAGCTGTATCCCTATGTAACTGCAAGGCTCAGAAGAGCCCACACACTCAGGTCTTAACCCCAGTGTGCTGAAAGTGTCAAAACATGTTTTTCAGCAGAAATAAACATGTTTCTGCAAGTTTGGTCAACCCCATGTAACTTATGGGGCATTAACAGCTCACTTTTCAAAACGTGTTTTTCAGCCCGAAATAAACGCGTTTTTTCAGACAGCTGTATCCCTATGTAACTGCAAGGCTCAGAAGAGCCCACACACTCAGGTCTTAACCCCAGTGTCATGAAAGTGTCAAAACATGTTTTTCAGCAGAAATAAACATGTTTCTGCAAGTTTGGTCAACCCCATGTAACTTATGGGGCATTAACAGCTCACTTTTCAAAACGTGTTTTTCAGCCCGAAATAAACGCGTTTTTTCAGACAGCTGTATCCCTATGTAACTGCAAGGCTCAGAAGAGCCCACACACTCAGGTCTTAACCCCAGTGTGCTGAAAGTGTCAAAACATGTTTTTCAGCAGAAATAAACATGTTTCTGCAAGTTTGGTCAACCCCATGTAAGTTATGGGTCAGTAACAGCTCAATTTTCAAAACGTGTTTTTCAGCCCGAAATAAACGCGTTTTTTCAGACAGCTGTATCCCTATGTAACTGCAAGGCTCAGAAGAGCCCACACACTCAGGTCTTAACCCCAGTGTGCTGAAAGTGTCAAAACATGTTTTTCAGCAGAAATAAACATGTTTCTGCAAGTTTGGTCAACCCCATGTAAGTTATGGGGTAGTAACAGCACACTTTTCAAAACGTGTTTTTCAGCCCGAAATAAACGCGTTTTTTCAGACAGCTGTATCCCTCTGTAACTGCAAGGCTCAGAAGAGCCCACACACTCAGGTCTTAACCCCACTGTGCAGAAAGTGTCAAAACATGTTTTTCAGCAGAAATAAACATGTTTCTGCAAGTTTGGTCAACCCCATGTAACTTATGGGGCAGTAACAGGTCACTTTTCAAAACGTGTTTTTCAGCCCGAAATAAACACGTTTTTTCAGACAGCTGTATCCCTATGTAACTGCAAGGCTCAGAAGAGCCCACACACTCAGGTCTTAACCCCAGTGTGCTGAAAGTGTCAAAACATGTTTTTCAGCAGAAATAAACATGTTTCTGCAAGTTTGGTCAACCCCATGTAACTTATGGGGCATTAACAGCTCACTTTTCAAAACATGTTTTTCAGCCCGAAATAAACGCGTTTTTTCAGACAGCTGTATCACTATGTAACTGCAAGGCTCAGAAGAGCCCACACACTCAGGTCTTAACCCCAGTGTCATGAAAGTGTCAAAACATGTTTTTCAGCAGAAATAAACATGTTTCTGCAAGTTTGGTCAACCCCATGTAACTTATGGGGCAGTAACAGGTCACTTTTCAAAACGTGTTTTTCAGCCCGAAATAAACACGTTTTTTCAGACAGCTGTATCCCTATGTAACTGCAAGGCTCAGAAGAGCCCACACACTCAGGTCTTAACCCCAGTGTGCTGAAAGTGTCAAAACATGTTTTTCAGCAGAAATAAACATGTTTCTGCAAGTTTGGTCAACCCCATGTAAGTTATGGGTCAGTAACAGCTCACTTTTCAAAACGTGTTTTTCAGCCCGAAATAAACGCGTTTTTTCAGACAGCTGTATCCCTATGTAACTGCAAGGCTCAGAAGAGCCCACACACTCAGGTCTTAACCCCAGTGTGCTGAAAGTGTCAAAACATGTTTTTCAGCAGAAATAAACATGTTTCTGCAAGTTTGGTCAACCCCATGTAAGTTATGGGGTAGTAACAGCACACTTTTCAAAACGTGTTTTTCAGCCCGAAATAAACGCGTTTTTTCAGACAGCTGTATCCCTATGTAACTGCAAGGCTCAGAAGAGCCCACAAACTCAGGTCTTAACCCCAGTGTGCTGAAAGTGTCAAAACATGTTTTTCAGCAGAAATAAACATGTTTCTGCAAGTTTGGTCAACCCCATGTAAGTTATGGGTCAGTAACAGCTCACTTTTCAAAACGTGTTTTTCAGCCCGAAATAAATGCGTTTTTTCAGACAGCTGTATCCCTATGTAACTGCAAGGCTCAGAAGAGCCCACACACTCAGGTCTTAACCCCAGTGTCATGAAAGTGTCAAAACATGTTTTTCAGCAGAAATAAACATGTTTCTGCAAGTTTGGTCAACCCCATGTAACTTATGGGGCAGTAACAGGTCACTTTTCAAAACGTGTTTTTCAGCCCGAAATAAACACGTTTTTTCAGACAGCTGTATCCCTATGTAACTGCAAGGCTCAGAAGAGCCCACACACTCAGGTCTTAACCCCAGTGTGCTGAAAGTGTCAAAACATGTTTTTCAGCAGAAATAAACATGTTTCTGCAAGTTTGGTCAACCCCATGTAACTTATGGGGCATTAACAGCTCACTTTTCAAAACGTGTTTTTCAGCCCGAAATAAACGCGTTTTTTCAGACAGCTGTATCCCTATGTAACTGCAAGGCTCAGAAGAGCCCACACACTCAGGTCTTAACCCCAGTGTGCTGAAAGTGTCAAAACATGTTTTTCAGCAGAAATAAACATGTTTCTGCAAGTTTGGTCAACCCCATGTAACTTATGGGGCATTAACAGCTCACTTTTCAAAACGTGTTTTTCAGCCCGAAATAAACGCGTTTTTTCAGACAGCTGTATCCCTATGTAACTGCAAGGCTCAGAAGAGCCCACACACTCAGGTCTTAACCCCAGTGTGCTGAAAGTGTCAAAACATGTTTTTCAGCAGAAATAAACATGTTTCTGCAAGTTTGGTCAACCCCATGTAAGTTATGGGGTAGTAACAGCACACTTTTCAAAACGTGTTTTTCAGCCCGAAATAAACGCGTTTTTTCAGACAGCTGTATCCCTATGTAACTGCAAGGCTCAGAAGAGCCCACAAACTCAGGTCTTAACCCCAGTGTGCTGAAAGTGTCAAAACATGTTTTTCAGCAGAAATAAACATGTTTCTGCAAGTTTGGTCAACCCCATGTAAGTTATGGGTCAGTAACAGCTCACTTTTCAAAACGTGTTTTTCAGCCCGAAATAAATGCGTTTTTTCAGACAGCTGTATCCCTATGTAACTGCAAGGCTCAGAAGAGCCCACACACTCAGGTCTTAACCCCAGTGTGCTGAAAGTGTCAAAACATGTTTTTCAGCAGAAATAAACATGTTTCTGCAAGTTTGGTCAACCCCATGTAAGTTATGGGGTAGTAACAGCACACTTTTCAAAACGTGTTTTTCAGCCCGAAATAAACGCGTTTTTTCAGACAGCTGTATCCCTATGTAACTGCAAGGCTCAGAATAGCCCACACACTCAGGTCTTAACCCCAGTGTGCTGACAGTGTCAAAACATGTTTTTCAGCAGAAATAAACATGTTTCTGCAAGTTTGGTCAACCCCATGTAACTTATGGGGCACTAACAGCTCACTTTTCAAAACGTGTTTTTCAGCCCGAAATAAACGCGTTTTTTCTGACAGCTGTATCCCTATGTAACTGCAAGGCTCAGAAGAGCCCACACACTCAGGTCTTAACCCCAGTGTGCTGAAAGTGTCAAAACATGTTTTTCAGCAGAAATAAACATGTTTCTGCAAGTTTGGTCAACCCCATGTAACTTATGGGGCAGTAACAGGTCACTTTTCAAAACGTGTTTTTCAGCCCGAAATAAACACGTTTTTTCAGACAGCTGTATCCCTATGTAACTGCAAGGCTCAGAAGAGCCCACACACTCAGGTCTTAACCCCAGTGTGCTGAAAGTGTCAAAACATGTTTTTCAGCAGAAATAAACATGTTTCTGCAAGTTTGGTCAACCCCATGTAACTTATGGGGCATTAACAGCTCACTTTTCAAAACGTGTTTTTCAGCCCGAAATAAACGCGTTTTTTCAGACAGCTGTATCCCTATGTAACTGCAAGGCTCAGAAGAGCCCACACACTCAGGTCTTAACCCCAGTGTGCTGAAAGTGTCAAAACATGTTTTTCAGCAGAAATAAACATGTTTCTGCAAGTTTGGTCAACCCCATGTAAGTTATGGGGTAGTAACAGCACACTTTTCAAAACGTGTTTTTCAGCCCGAAATAAACGCGTTTTTTCAGACAGCTGTATCCCTATGTAACTGCAAGGCTCAGAAGAGCCCACAAACTCAGGTCTTAACCCCAGTGTGCTGAAAGTGTCAAAACATGTTTTTCAGCAGAAATAAACATGTTTCTGCAAGTTTGGTCAACCCCATGTA
This sequence comes from Lepisosteus platostomus, assembly GCF_059453375.1. NCBI lineage: Eukaryota > Metazoa > Chordata > Actinopteri > Semionotiformes > Lepisosteidae > Lepisosteus > Lepisosteus platostomus. The sequence goes on from NW_028291661.1 coordinate 954,964, forward strand.
AGTTATGGGGTAGTAACAGCTCACTTTTCAAAACGTGTTTTTCAGCCCGAAATAAACGCGTTTTTTCAGACAGCTGTATCCCTATGTAACTGCAAGGCTCAGAAGAGCCCACACACTCAGGTCTTAACCCCACTGTGCAGAAAGTGTCAAAACATGTTTTTCAGCAGAAATAAACATGTTTCTGCAAGTTTGGTCAACCCCATGTAACTTATGGGGCAGTAACAGGTCACTTTTCAAAACGTGTTTTTCAGCCCGAAATAAACACGTTTTTTCAGACAGCTGTATCCCTATGTAACTGCAAGGCTCAGAAGAGCCCACACACTCAGGTCTTAACCCCAGTGTGCTGAAAGTGTCAAAACATGTTTTTCAGCAGAAATAAACATGTTTCTGCAAGTTTGGTCAACCCCATGTAACTTATGGGGCATTAACAGCTCACTTTTCAAAACGTGTTTTTCAGCCCGAAATAAACGCGTTTTTTCAGACAGCTGTATCCCTATGTAACTGCAAGGCTCAGAAGAGCCCACACACTCAGGTCTTAACCCCAGTGTCATGAAAGTGTCAAAACATGTTTTTCAGCAGAAATAAACATGTTTCTGCAAGTTTGGTCAACCCCATGTAACTTATGGGGCAGTAACAGGTCACTTTTCAAAACGTGTTTTTCAGCCCGAAATAAACACGTTTTTTCAGACAGCTGTATCCCTATGTAACTGCAAGGCTCAGAAGAGCCCACACACTCAGGTCTTAACCCCAGTGTGCTGAAAGTGTCAAAACATGTTTTTCAGCAGAAATAAACATGTTTCTGCAAGTTTGGTCAACCCCATGTAACTTATGGGGCATTAACAGCTCACTTTTCAAAACGTGTTTTTCAGCCCGAAATAAACGCGTTTTTTCAGACAGCTGTATCCCTATGTAACTGCAAGGCTCAGAAGAGCCCACACACTCAGGTCTTAACCCCAGTGTCATGAAAGTGTCAAAACATGTTTTTCAGCAGAAATAAACATGTTTCTGCAAGTTTGGTCAACCCCATGTAACTTATGGGGCATTAACAGCTCACTTTTCAAAACGTGTTTTTCAGCCCGAAATAAACGCGTTTTTTCAGACAGCTGTATCCCTATGTAACTGCAAGGCTCAGAAGAGCCCACACACTCAGGTCTTAACCCCAGTGTCATGAAAGTGTCAAAACATGTTTTTCAGCAGAAATAAACATGTTTCTGCAAGTTTGGTCAACCCCATGTAACTTATGGGGCAGTAACAGGTCACTTTTCAAAACGTGTTTTTCAGCCCGAAATAAACACGTTTTTTCAGACAGCTGTATCCCTATGTAACTGCAAGGCTCAGAAGAGCCCACACACTCAGGTCTTAACCCCAGTGTGCTGAAAGTGTCAAAACATGTTTTTCAGCAGAAATAAACATGTTTCTGCAAGTTTGGTCAACCCCATGTAACTTATGGGGCATTAACAGCTCACTTTTCAAAACGTGTTTTTCAGCCCGAAATAAACGCGTTTTTTCAGACAGCTGTATCCCTATGTAACTGCAAGGCTCAGAAGAGCCCACACACTCAGGTCTTAACCCCAGTGTGCTGAAAGTGTCAAAACATGTTTTTCAGCAGAAATAAACATGTTTCTGCAAGTTTGGTCAACCCCATGTAACTTATGGGGCATTAACAGCTCACTTTTCAAAACGTGTTTTTCAGCCCGAAATAAACGCGTTTTTTCAGACAGCTGTATCCCTATGTAACTGCAAGGCTCAGAAGAGCCCACACACTCAGGTCTTAACCCCAGTGTGCTGAAAGTGTCAAAACATGTTTTTCAGCAGAAATAAACATGTTTCTGCAAGTTTGGTCAACCCCATGTAAGTTATGGGGTAGTAACAGCACACTTTTCAAAACGTGTTTTTCAGCCCGAAATAAACGCGTTTTTTCAGACAGCTGTATCCCTATGTAACTGCAAGGCTCAGAAGAGCCCACAAACTCAGGTCTTAACCCCAGTGTGCTGAAAGTGTCAAAACATGTTTTTCAGCAGAAATAAACATGTTTCTGCAAGTTTGGTCAACCCCATGTAAGTTATGGGTCAGTAACAGCTCACTTTTCAAAACGTGTTTTTCAGCCCGAAATAAATGCGTTTTTTCAGACAGCTGTATCCCTATGTAACTGCAAGGCTCAGAAGAGCCCACACACTCAGGTCTTAACCCCAGTGTGCTGAAAGTGTCAAAACATGTTTTTCAGCAGAAATAAACATGTTTCTGCAAGTTTGGTCAACCCCATGTAAGTTATGGGGTAGTAACAGCACACTTTTCAAAACGTGTTTTTCAGCCCGAAATAAACGCGTTTTTTCAGACAGCTGTATCCCTATGTAACTGCAAGGCTCAGAATAGCCCACACACTCAGGTCTTAACCCCAGTGTGCTGACAGTGTCAAAACATGTTTTTCAGCAGAAATAAACATGTTTCTGCAAGTTTGGTCAACCCCATGTAACTTATGGGGCACTAACAGCTCACTTTTCAAAACGTGTTTTTCAGCCCGAAATAAACGCGTTTTTTCTGACAGCTGTATCCCTATGTAACTGCAAGGCTCAGAAGAGCCCACACACTCAGGTCTTAACCCCAGTGTGCTGAAAGTGTCAAAACATGTTTTTCAGCAGAAATAAACATGTTTCTGCAAGTTTGGTCAACCCCATGTAACTTATGGGGCAGTAACAGCTCACTTTTCAAAACGTGTTTTTCAGCCCGAAATAAACGCGTTTTTTCAGACAGCTGTATCCCTATGTAACTGCAAGGCTCAGAAGAGCCCACACACTCAGGTCTTAACCCCAGTGTGCTGAAAGTGTCAAAACATGTTTTTCAGCAGAAATAAACATGTTTCTGCAAGTTTGGTCAACCCCATGTAAGTTATGGGGTAGTAACAGCACACTTTTCAAAACGTGTTTTTCAGCCCGAAATAAACGCGTTTTTTCAGACAGCTGTATCCCTATGTAACTGCAAGGCTCAGAAGAGCCCACAAACTCAGGTCTTAACCCCAGTGTGCTGAAAGTGTCAAAACATGTTTTTCAGCAGAAATAAACATGTTTCTGCAAGTTTGGTCAACCCCATGTAAGTTATGGGTCAGTAACAGCTCACTTTTCAAAACGTGTTTTTCAGCCCGAAATAAACGCGTTTTTTCAGACAGCTGTATCCCTATGTAACTGCAAGGCTCAGAAGAGCCCACACACTCAGGTCTTAACCCCAGTGTGCTGAAAGTGTCAAAACATGTTTTTCAGCAGAAATAAACATGTTTCTGCAAGTTTGGTCAACCCCATGTAAGTTATGGGGTAGTAACAGCTCACTTTTCAAAACGTGTTTTTCAGCCCGAAATAAACGCGTTTTTTCAGACAGCTGTATCCCTATGTAACTGCAAGGCTCAGAAGAGCCCACACACTCAGGTCTTAACCCCACTGTGCAGAAAGTGTCAAAACATGTTTTTCAGCAGAAATAAACATGTTTCTGCAAGTTTGGTCAACCCCATGTAACTTATGGGGCAGTAACAGGTCACTTTTCAAAACGTGTTTTTCAGCCCGAAATAAACACGTTTTTTCAGACAGCTGTATCCCTATGTAACTGCAAGGCTCAGAAGAGCCCACACACTCAGGTCTTAACCCCAGTGTGCTGAAAGTGTCAAAACATGTTTTTCAGCAGAAATAAACATGTTTCTGCAAGTTTGGTCAACCCCATGTAACTTATGGGGCATTAACAGCTCACTTTTCAAAACGTGTTTTTCAGCCCGAAATAAACGCGTTTTTTCAGACAGCTGTATCCCTATGTAACTGCAAGGCTCAGAAGAGCCCACACACTCAGGTCTTAACCCCAGTGTCATGAAAGTGTCAAAACATGTTTTTCAGCAGAAATAAACATGTTTCTGCAAGTTTGGTCAACCCCATGTAACTTATGGGGCATTAACAGCTCACTTTTCAAAACGTGTTTTTCAGCCCGAAATAAACGCGTTTTTTCAGACAGCTGTATCCCTATGTAACTGCAAGGCTCAGAAGAGCCCACACACTCAGGTCTTAACCCCAGTGTGCTGAAAGTGTCAAAACATGTTTTTCAGCAGAAATAAACATGTTTCTGCAAGTTTGGTCAACCCCATGTAAGTTATGGGGTAGTAACAGCACACTTTTCAAAACGTGTTTTTCAGCCCGAAATAAACGCGTTTTTTCAGACAGCTGTATCCCTATGTAACTGCAAGGCTCAGAAGAGCCCACAAACTCAGGTCTTAACCCCAGTGTGCTGAAAGTGTCAAAACATGTTTTTCAGCAGAAATAAACATGTTTCTGCAAGTTTGGTCAACCCCATGTAAGTTATGGGTCAGTAACAGCTCACTTTTCAAAACGTGTTTTTCAGCCCGAAATAAATGCGTTTTTTCAGACAGCTGTATCCCTATGTAACTGCAAGGCTCAGAAGAGCCCACACACTCAGGTCTTAACCCCAGTGTGCTGAAAGTGTCAAAACATGTTTTTCAGCAGAAATAAACATGTTTCTGCAAGTTTGGTCAACCCCATGTAAGTTATGGGGTAGTAACAGCACACTTTTCAAAACGTGTTTTTCAGCCCGAAATAAACGCGTTTTTTCAGACAGCTGTATCCCTATGTAACTGCAAGGCTCAGAATAGCCCACACACTCAGGTCTTAACCCCAGTGTGCTGACAGTGTCAAAACATGTTTTTCAGCAGAAATAAACATGTTTCTGCAAGTTTGGTCAACCCCATGTAACTTATGGGGCACTAACAGCTCACTTTTCAAAACGTGTTTTTCAGCCCGAAATAAACGCGTTTTTTCTGACAGCTGTATCCCTATGTAACTGCAAGGCTCAGAAGAGCCCACACACTCAGGTCTTAACCCCAGTGTGCTGAAAGTGTCAAAACATGTTTTTCAGCAGAAATAAACATGTTTCTGCAAGTTTGGTCAACCCCATGTAACTTATGGGGCAGTAACAGCTCACTTTTCAAAACGTGTTTTTCAGCCCGAAATAAACGCGTTTTTTCAGACAGCTGTATCCCTATGTAACTGCAAGGCTCAGAAGAGCCCACACACTCAGGTCTTAACCCCAGTGTGCTGAAAGTGTCAAAACATGTTTTTCAGCAGAAATAAACATGTTTCTGCAAGTTTGGTCAACCCCATGTAAGTTATGGGGTAGTAACAGCACACTTTTCAAAACGTGTTTTTCAGCCCGAAATAAACGCGTTTTTTCAGACAGCTGTATCCCTATGTAACTGCAAGGCTCAGAAGAGCCCACAAACTCAGGTCTTAACCCCAGTGTGCTGAAAGTGTCAAAACATGTTTTTCAGCAGAAATAAACATGTTTCTGCAAGTTTGGTCAACCCCATGTAAGTTATGGGTCAGTAACAGCTCACTTTTCAAAACGTGTTTTTCAGCCCGAAATAAACGCGTTTTTTCAGACAGCTGTATCCCTATGTAACTGCAAGGCTCAGAAGAGCCCACACACTCAGGTCTTAACCCCAGTGTGCTGAAAGTGTCAAAACATGTTTTTCAGCAGAAATAAACATGTTTCTGCAAGTTTGGTCAACCCCATGTAAGTTATGGGGTAGTAACAGCTCACTTTTCAAAACGTGTTTTTCAGCCCGAAATAAACGCGTTTTTTCAGACAGCTGTATCCCTATGTAACTGCAAGGCTCAGAAGAGCCCACACACTCAGGTCTTAACCCCACTGTGCAGAAAGTGTCAAAACATGTTTTTCAGCAGAAATAAACATGTTTCTGCAAGTTTGGTCAACCCCATGTAACTTATGGGGCAGTAACAGGTCACTTTTCAAAACGTGTTTTTCAGCCCGAAATAAACACGTTTTTTCAGACAGCTGTATCCCTATGTAACTGCAAGGCTCAGAAGAGCCCACACACTCAGGTCTTAACCCCAGTGTGCTGAAAGTGTCAAAACATGTTTTTCAGCAGAAATAAACATGTTTCTGCAAGTTTGGTCAACCCCATGTAACTTATGGGGCATTAACAGCTCACTTTTCAAAACGTGTTTTTCAGCCCGAAATAAACGCGTTTTTTCAGACAGCTGTATCCCTATGTAACTGCAAGGCTCAGAAGAGCCCACACACTCAGGTCTTAACCCCAGTGTCATGAAAGTGTCAAAACATGTTTTTCAGCAGAAATAAACATGTTTCTGCAAGTTTGGTCAACCCCATGTAACTTATGGGGCAGTAACAGGTCACTTTTCAAAACGTGTTTTTCAGCCCGAAATAAACACGTTTTTTCAGACAGCTGTATCCCTATGTAACTGCAAGGCTCAGAAGAGCCCACACACTCAGGTCTTAACCCCAGTGTGCTGAAAGTGTCAAAACATGTTTTTCAGCAGAAATAAACATGTTTCTGCAAGTTTGGTCAACCCCATGTAACTTATGGGGCATTAACAGCTCACTTTTCAAAACGTGTTTTTCAGCCCGAAATAAACGCGTTTTTTCAGACAGCTGTATCCCTATGTAACTGCAAGGCTCAGAAGAGCCCACACACTCAGGTCTTAACCCCAGTGTCATGAAAGTGTCAAAACATGTTTTTCAGCAGAAATAAACATGTTTCTGCAAGTTTGGTCAACCCCATGTAACTTATGGGGCATTAACAGCTCACTTTTCAAAACGTGTTTTTCAGCCCGAAATAAACGCGTTTTTTCAGACAGCTGTATCCCTATGTAACTGCAAGGCTCAGAAGAGCCCACACACTCAGGTCTTAACCCCAGTGTGCTGAAAGTGTCAAAACATGTTTTTCAGCAGAAATAAACATGTTTCTGCAAGTTTGGTCAACCCCATGTAAGTTATGGGTCAGTAACAGCTCACTTTTCAAAACGTGTTTTTCAGCCCGAAATAAACGCGTTTTTTCAGACAGCTGTATCCCTATGTAACTGCAAGGCTCAGAAGAGCCCACACACTCAGGTCTTAACCCCAGTGTGCTGAAAGTGTCAAAACATGTTTTTCAGCAGAAATAAACATGTTTCTGCAAGTTTGGTCAACCCCATGTAAGTTATGGGGTAGTAACAGCACACTTTTCAAAACGTGTTTTTCAGCCCGAAATAAACGCGTTTTTTCAGAAAGCTGTATCCCTATGTAACTGCAAGGCTCAGAAGAGCCCACAAACTCAGGTCTTAACCCCAGTGTGCTGAAAGTGTCAAAACATGTTTTTCAGCAGAAATAAACATGTTTCTGCAAGTTTGGTCAACCCCATGTAAGTTATGGGTCAGTAACAGCTCACTTTTCAAAACGTGTTTTTCAGCCCGAAATAAATGCGTTTTTTCAGACAGCTGTATCCCTATGTAACTGCAAGGCTCAGAAGAGCCCACACACTCAGGTCTTAACCCCAGTGTGCTGAAAGTGTCAAAACATGTTTTTCAGCTGAAATAAACATGTTTCTGCAAGTTTGGTCAACCCCATGTAACTTATGGGGCAGTAACAGCTCAGTTTTCAAAACGTGTTTTTCAGGCCGAAGTAAACGCGTTTTTTCAGACAGCTGTATCCCTATGTAACTGCAAGGCTCAAAAGAGCCCACACACTCAGGTCTTAACCCCAGTGTGCTGAAAGTGTCAAAACATGTTTTTCAGCAGAAATAAACATGTTTCTGCAAGTTTGGTCAACCCCATGTAAGTTATGGGGTAGTAACAGCACACTTTTCAAAACGTGTTTTTCAGCCCGAAATAAACGCGTTTTTTCAGACAGCTGTATCCCTCTGTAACTGCAAGGCTCAGAAGAGCCCACACACTCAGGTCTTAACCCCACTGTGCAGAAAGTGTCAAAACATGTTTTTCAGCAGAAATAAACATGTTTCTGCAAGTTTGGTCAACCCCATGTAACTTATGGGGCAGTAACAGGTCACTTTTCAAAACGTGTTTTTCAGCCCGAAATAAACACGTTTTTTCAGACAGCTGTATCCCTATGTAACTGCAAGGCTCAGAAGAGCCCACACACTCAGGTCTTAACCCCAGTGTGCTGAAAGTGTCAAAACATGTTTTTCAGCAGAAATAAACATGTTTCTGCAAGTTTGGTCAACCCCATGTAACTTATAGGGCATTAACAGCTCACTTTTCAAAACATGTTTTTCAGCCCGAAATAAACGCGTTTTTTCAGACAGCTGTATCACTATGTAACTGCAAGGCTCAGAAGAGCCCACACACTCAGGTCTTAACCCCAGTGTCATGAAAGTGTCAAAACATGTTTTTCAGCAGAAATAAACATGTTTCTGCAAGTTTGGTCAACCCCATGTAACTTATGGGGCAGTAACAGGTCACTTTTCAAAACGTGTTTTTCAGCCTGAAATAAACACGTTTTTTCAGACAGCTGTATCCCTATGTAACTGCAAGGCTCAGAAGAGCCCACACACTCAGGTCTTAACCCCAGTGTGCTGAAAGTGTCAAAACATGTTTTTCAGCAGAAATAAACATGTTTCTGCAAGTTTGGTCAACCCCATGTAAGTTATGGGTCAGTAACAGCTCACTTTTCAAAACGTGTTTTTCAGCCCGAAATAAACGCGTTTTTTCAGACAGCTGTATCCCTATGTAACTGCAAGGCTCAGAAGAGCCCACACACTCAGGTCTTAACCCCAGTGTGCTGAAAGTGTCAAAACATGTTTTTCAGCAGAAATAAACATGTTTCTGCAAGTTTGGTCAACCCCATGTAAGTTATGGGGTAGTAACAGCACACTTTTCAAAACGTGTTTTTCAGCCCGAAATAAACGCGTTTTTTCAGACAGCTGTATCCCTATGTAACTGCAAGGCTCAGAAGAGCCCACAAACTCAGGTCTTAACCCCAGTGTGCTGAAAGTGTCAAAACATGTTTTTCAGCAGAAATAAACATGTTTCTGCAAGTTTGGTCAACCCCATGTAAGTTATGGGGTAGTAACAGCACACTTTTCAAAACGTGTTTTTCAGCCCGAAATAAACGCGTTTTTTCAGACAGCTGTATCCCTATGTAACTGCAAGGCTCAGAAGAGCCCACAAACTCAGGTCTTAACCCCAGTGTGCTGAAAGTGTCAAAACATGTTTTTCAGCAGAAATAAACATGTTTCTGCAAGTTTGGTCAACCCCATGTAAGTTATGGGTCAGTAACAGCTCACTTTTCAAAACGTGTTTTTCAGCCCGAAATAAACGCGTTTTTTCAGACAGCTGTATCCCTATGTAACTGCAAGGCTCAGAAGAGCCCACACACTCAGGTCTTAACCCCAGTGTGCTGAAAGTGTCAAAACATGTTTTTCAGCAGAAATAAACATGTTTCTGCAAGTTTGGTCAACCCCATGTAAGTTATGGGGTAGTAACAGCTCACTTTTCAAAACGTGTTTTTCAGCCCGAAATAAACGCGTTTTTTCAGACAGCTGTATCCCTATGTAACTGCAAGGCTCAGAAGAGCCCACACACTCAGGTCTTAACCCCACTGTGCAGAAAGTGTCAAAACATGTTTTTCAGCAGAAATAAACATGTTTCTGCAAGTTTGGTCAACCCCATGTAACTTATGGGGCAGTAACAGGTCACTTTTCAAAACGTGTTTTTCAGCCCGAAATAAACACGTTTTTTCAGACAGCTGTATCCCTATGTAACTGCAAGGCTCAGAAGAGCCCACACACTCAGGTCTTAACCCCAGTGTGCTGAAAGTGTCAAAACATGTTTTTCAGCAGAAATAAACATGTTTCTGCAAGTTTGGTCAACCCCATGTAACTTATGGGGCATTAACAGCTCACTTTTCAAAACGTGTTTTTCAGCCCGAAATAAACGCGTTTTTTCAGACAGCTGTATCCCTATGTAACTGCAAGGCTCAGAAGAGCCCACACACTCAGGTCTTAACCCCAGTGTCATGAAAGTGTCAAAACATGTTTTTCAGCAGAAATAAACATGTTTCTGCAAGTTTGGTCAACCCCATGTAACTTATGGGGCAGTAACAGGTCACTTTTCAAAACGTGTTTTTCAGCCCGAAATAAACACGTTTTTTCAGACAGCTGTATCCCTATGTAACTGCAAGGCTCAGAAGAGCCCACACACTCAGGTCTTAACCCCAGTGTGCTGAAAGTGTCAAAACATGTTTTTCAGCAGAAATAAACATGTTTCTGCAAGTTTGGTCAACCCCATGTAACTTATGGGGCATTAACAGCTCACTTTTCAAAACGTGTTTTTCAGCCCGAAATAAACGCGTTTTTTCAGACAGCTGTATCCCTATGTAACTGCAAGGCTCAGAAGAGCCCACACACTCAGGTCTTAACCCCAGTGTCATGAAAGTGTCAAAACATGTTTTTCAGCAGAAATAAACATGTTTCTGCAAGTTTGGTCAACCCCATGTAACTTATGGGGCATTAACAGCTCACTTTTCAAAACGTGTTTTTCAGCCCGAAATAAACGCGTTTTTTCAGACAGCTGTATCCCTATGTAACTGCAAGGCTCAGAAGAGCCCACACACTCAGGTCTTAACCCCAGTGTGCTGAAAGTGTCAAAACATGTTTTTCAGCAGAAATAAACATGTTTCTGCAAGTTTGGTCAACCCCATGTAAGTTATGGGTCAGTAACAGCTCACTTTTCAAAACGTGTTTTTCAGCCCGAAATAAACGCGTTTTTTCAGACAGCTGTATCCCTATGTAACTGCAAGGCTCAGAAGAGCCCACACACTCAGGTCTTAACCCCAGTGTGCTGAAAGTGTCAAAACATGTTTTTCAGCAGAAATAAACATGTTTCTGCAAGTTTGGTCAACCCCATGTAAGTTATGGGGTAGTAACAGCACACTTTTCAAAACGTGTTTTTCAGCCCGAAATAAACGCGTTTTTTCAGAAAGCTGTATCCCTATGTAACTGCAAGGCTCAGAAGAGCCCACAAACTCAGGTCTTAACCCCAGTGTGCTGAAAGTGTCAAAACATGTTTTTCAGCAGAAATAAACATGTTTCTGCAAGTTTGGTCAACCCCATGTAAGTTATGGGTCAGTAACAGCTCACTTTTCAAAACGTGTTTTTCAGCCCGAAATAAATGCGTTTTTTCAGACAGCTGTATCCCTATGTAACTGCAAGGCTCAGAAGAGCCCACACACTCAGGTCTTAACCCCAGTGTGCTGAAAGTGTCAAAACATGTTTTTCAGCTGAAATAAACATGTTTCTGCAAGTTTGGTCAACCCCATGTAACTTATGGGGCAGTAACAGCTCAGTTTTCAAAACGTGTTTTTCAGGCCGAAGTAAACGCGTTTTTTCAGACAGCTGTATCCCTATGTAACTGCAAGGCTCAAAAGAGCCCACACACTCAGGTCTTAACCCCAGTGTGCTGAAAGTGTCAAAACATGTTTTTCAGCAGAAATAAACATGTTTCTGCAAGTTTGGTCAACCCCATGTAAGTTATGGGGTAGTAACAGCACACTTTTCAAAACGTGTTTTTCAGCCCGAAATAAACGCGTTTTTTCAGACAGCTGTATCCCTCTGTAACTGCAAGGCTCAGAAGAGCCCACACACTCAGGTCTTAACCCCACTGTGCAGAAAGTGTCAAAACATGTTTTTCAGCAGAAATAAACATGTTTCTGCAAGTTTGGTCAACCCCATGTAACTTATGGGGCAGTAACAGGTCACTTTTCAAAACGTGTTTTTCAGCCCGAAATAAACACGTTTTTTCAGACAGCTGTATCCCTATGTAACTGCAAGGCTCAGAAGAGCCCACACACTCAGGTCTTAACCCCAGTGTGCTGAAAGTGTCAAAACATGTTTTTCAGCAGAAATAAACATGTTTCTGCAAGTTTGGTCAACCCCATGTAACTTATGGGGCATTAACAGCTCACTTTTCAAAACATGTTTTTCAGCCCGAAATAAACGCGTTTTTTCAGACAGCTGTATCACTATGTAACTGCAAGGCTCAGAAGAGCCCACACACTCAGGTCTTAACCCCAGTGTGCTGAAAGTGTCAAAACATGTTTTTCAGCAGAAATAAACATGTTTCTGCAAGTTTGGTCAACCCCATGTAAGTTATGGGTCAGTAACAGCTCACTTTTCAAAACGTGTTTTTCAGCCCGAAATAAACGCGTTTTTTCAGACAGCTGTATCCCTATGTAACTGCAAGGCTCAGAAGAGCCCACACACTCAGGTCTTAACCCCAGTGTGCTGAAAGTGTCAAAACATGTTTTTCAGCAGAAATAAACATGTTTCTGCAAGTTTGGTCAACCCCATGTAAGTTATGGGGTAGTAACAGCACACTTTTCAAAACGTGTTTTTCAGCCCGAAATAAACGCGTTTTTTCAGACAGCTGTATCCCTATGTAACTGCAAGGCTCAGAAGAGCCCACAAACTCAGGTCTTAACCCCAGTGTGCTGAAAGTGTCAAAACATGTTTTTCAGCAGAAATAAACATGTTTCTGCAAGTTTGGTCAACCCCATGTAACTTATGGGGCAGTAACAGCTCACTTTTCAAAACGTGTTTTTCAGCCCGAAATAAACGCGTTTTTTCAGACAGCTGTATCCCTATGTAACTGCAAGGCTCAGAAGAGCCCACACACTCAGGTCTTAACCCCAGTGTGCTGAAAGTGTCAAAACATGTTTTTCAGCTGAAATAAACATGTTTCTGCAAGTTTGGTCAACCCCATGTAACTTATGGGGCAGTAACAGCTCAGTTTTCAAAACGTGTTTTTCAGGCCGAAGTAAACGCGTTTTTTCAGACAGCTGTATCCCTATGTAACTGCAAGGCTCAAAAGAGCCCACACACTCAGGTCTTAACCCCAGTGTGCTGAAAGTGTCAAAACATGTTTTTCAGCAGAAATAAACATGTTTCTGCAAGTTTGGTCAACCCCATGTAAGTTATGGGGTAGTAACAGCACACTTTTCAAAACGTGTTTTTCAGCCCGAAATAAACGCGTTTTTTCAGACAGCTGTATCCCTCTGTAACTGCAAGGCTCAGAAGAGCCCACACACTCAGGTCTTAACCCCACTGTGCAGAAAGTGTCAAAACATGTTTTTCAGCAGAAATAAACATGTTTCTGCAAGTTTGGTCAACCCCATGTAACTTATGGGGCAGTAACAGGTCACTTTTCAAAACGTGTTTTTCAGCCCGAAATAAACACGTTTTTTCAGACAGCTGTATCCCTATGTAACTGCAAGGCTCAGAAGAGCCCACACACTCAGGTCTTAACCCCAGTGTGCTGAAAGTGTCAAAACATGTTTTTCAGCAGAAATAAACATGTTTCTGCAAGTTTGGTCAACCCCATGTAACTTATAGGGCATTAACAGCTCACTTTTCAAAACATGTTTTTCAGCCCGAAATAAACGCGTTTTTTCAGACAGCTGTATCACTATGTAACTGCAAGGCTCAGAAGAGCCCACACACTCAGGTCTTAACCCCAGTGTCATGAAAGTGTCAAAACATGTTTTTCAGCAGAAATAAACATGTTTCTGCAAGTTTGGTCAACCCCATGTAACTTATGGGGCAGTAACAGGTCACTTTTCAAAACGTGTTTTTCAGCCTGAAATAAACACGTTTTTTCAGACAGCTGTATCCCTATGTAACTGCAAGGCTCAGAAGAGCCCACACACTCAGGTCTTAACCCCAGTGTGCTGAAAGTGTCAAAACATGTTTTTCAGCAGAAATAAACATGTTTCTGCAAGTTTGGTCAACCCCATGTAAGTTATGGGTCAGTAACAGCTCACTTTTCAAAACGTGTTTTTCAGCCCGAAATAAACGCGTTTTTTCAGACAGCTGTATCCCTATGTAACTGCAAGGCTCAGAAGAGCCCACACACTCAGGTCTTAACCCCAGTGTGCTGAAAGTGTCAAAACATGTTTTTCAGCAGAAATAAACATGTTTCTGCAAGTTTGGTCAACCCCATGTAAGTTATGGGGTAGTAACAGCACACTTTTCAAAACGTGTTTTTCAGCCCGAAATAAACGCGTTTTTTCAGACAGCTGTATCCCTATGTAACTGCAAGGCTCAGAAGAGCCCACAAACTCAGGTCTTAACCCCAGTGTGCTGAAAGTGTCAAAACATGTTTTTCAGCAGAAATAAACATGTTTCTGCAAGTTTGGTCAACCCCATGTAAGTTATGGGGTAGTAACAGCACACTTTTCAAAACGTGTTTTTCAGCCCGAAATAAACGCGTTTTTTCAGACAGCTGTATCCCTATGTAACTGCAAGGCTCAGAAGAGCCCACAAACTCAGGTCTTAACCCCAGTGTGCTGAAAGTGTCAAAACATGTTTTTCAGCAGAAATAAACATGTTTCTGCAAGTTTGGTCAACCCCATGTAAGTTATGGGTCAGTAACAGCTCACTTTTCAAAACGTGTTTTTCAGCCCGAAATAAACGCGTTTTTTCAGACAGCTGTATCCCTATGTAACTGCAAGGCTCAGAAGAGCCCACACACTCAGGTCTTAACCCCAGTGTGCTGAAAGTGTCAAAACATGTTTTTCAGCAGAAATAAACATGTTTCTGCAAGTTTGGTCAACCCCATGTAAGTTATGGGGTAGTAACAGCTCACTTTTCAAAACGTGTTTTTCAGCCCGAAATAAACGCGTTTTTTCAGACAGCTGTATCCCTATGTAACTGCAAGGCTCAGAAGAGCCCACACACTCAGGTCTTAACCCCACTGTGCAGAAAGTGTCAAAACATGTTTTTCAGCAGAAATAAACATGTTTCTGCAAGTTTGGTCAACCCCATGTAACTTATGGGGCAGTAACAGGTCACTTTTCAAAACGTGTTTTTCAGCCCGAAATAAACACGTTTTTTCAGACAGCTGTATCCCTATGTAACTGCAAGGCTCAGAAGAGCCCACACACTCAGGTCTTAACCCCAGTGTGCTGAAAGTGTCAAAACATGTTTTTCAGCAGAAATAAACATGTTTCTGCAAGTTTGGTCAACCCCATGTAACTTATGGGGCATTAACAGCTCACTTTTCAAAACGTGTTTTTCAGCCCGAAATAAACGCGTTTTTTCAGACAGCTGTATCCCTATGTAACTGCAAGGCTCAGAAGAGCCCACACACTCAGGTCTTAACCCCAGTGTCATGAAAGTGTCAAAACATGTTTTTCAGCAGAAATAAACATGTTTCTGCAAGTTTGGTCAACCCCATGTAACTTATGGGGCAGTAACAGGTCACTTTTCAAAACGTGTTTTTCAGCCCGAAATAAACACGTTTTTTCAGACAGCTGTATCCCTATGTAACTGCAAGGCTCAGAAGAGCCCACACACTCAGGTCTTAACCCCAGTGTGCTGAAAGTGTCAAAACATGTTTTTCAGCAGAAATAAACATGTTTCTGCAAGTTTGGTCAACCCCATGTAACTTATGGGGCATTAACAGCTCACTTTTCAAAACGTGTTTTTCAGCCCGAAATAAACGCGTTTTTTCAGACAGCTGTATCCCTATGTAACTGCAAGGCTCAGAAGAGCCCACACACTCAGGTCTTAACCCCAGTGTCATGAAAGTGTCAAAACATGTTTTTCAGCAGAAATAAACATGTTTCTGCAAGTTTGGTCAACCCCATGTAACTTATGGGGCATTAACAGCTCACTTTTCAAAACGTGTTTTTCAGCCCGAAATAAACGCGTTTTTTCAGACAGCTGTATCCCTATGTAACTGCAAGGCTCAGAAGAGCCCACACACTCAGGTCTTAACCCCAGTGTGCTGAAAGTGTCAAAACATGTTTTTCAGCAGAAATAAACATGTTTCTGCAAGTTTGGTCAACCCCATGTAAGTTATGGGTCAGTAACAGCTCACTTTTCAAAACGTGTTTTTCAGCCCGAAATAAACGCGTTTTTTCAGACAGCTGTATCCCTATGTAACTGCAAGGCTCAGAAGAGCCCACACACTCAGGTCTTAACCCCAGTGTGCTGAAAGTGTCAAAACATGTTTTTCAGCAGAAATAAACATGTTTCTGCAAGTTTGGTCAACCCCATGTAAGTTATGGGGTAGTAACAGCACACTTTTCAAAACGTGTTTTTCAGCCCGAAATAAACGCGTTTTTTCAGAAAGCTGTATCCCTATGTAACTGCAAGGCTCAGAAGAGCCCACAAACTCAGGTCTTAACCCCAGTGTGCTGAAAGTGTCAAAACATGTTTTTCAGCAGAAATAAACATGTTTCTGCAAGTTTGGTCAACCCCATGTAAGTTATGGGTCAGTAACAGCTCACTTTTCAAAACGTGTTTTTCAGCCCGAAATAAATGCGTTTTTTCAGACAGCTGTATCCCTATGTAACTGCAAGGCTCAGAAGAGCCCACACACTCAGGTCTTAACCCCAGTGTGCTGAAAGTGTCAAAACATGTTTTTCAGCTGAAATAAACATGTTTCTGCAAGTTTGGTCAACCCCATGTAACTTATGGGGCAGTAACAGCTCAGTTTTCAAAACGTGTTTTTCAGGCCGAAGTAAACGCGTTTTTTCAGACAGCTGTATCCCTATGTAACTGCAAGGCTCAAAAGAGCCCACACACTCAGGTCTTAACCCCAGTGTGCTGAAAGTGTCAAAACATGTTTTTCAGCAGAAATAAACATGTTTCTGCAAGTTTGGTCAACCCCATGTAAGTTATGGGGTAGTAACAGCACACTTTTCAAAACGTGTTTTTCAGCCCGAAATAAACGCGTTTTTTCAGACAGCTGTATCCCTCTGTAACTGCAAGGCTCAGAAGAGCCCACACACTCAGGTCTTAACCCCACTGTGCAGAAAGTGTCAAAACATGTTTTTCAGCAGAAATAAACATGTTTCTGCAAGTTTGGTCAACCCCATGTAACTTATGGGGCAGTAACAGGTCACTTTTCAAAACGTGTTTTTCAGCCCGAAATAAACACGTTTTTTCAGACAGCTGTATCCCTATGTAACTGCAAGGCTCAGAAGAGCCCACACACTCAGGTCTTAACCCCAGTGTGCTGAAAGTGTCAAAACATGTTTTTCAGCAGAAATAAACATGTTTCTGCAAGTTTGGTCAACCCCATGTAACTTATGGGGCATTAACAGCTCACTTTTCAAAACATGTTTTTCAGCCCGAAATAAACGCGTTTTTTCAGACAGCTGTATCACTATGTAACTGCAAGGCTCAGAAGAGCCCACACACTCAGGTCTTAACCCCAGTGTGCTGAAAGTGTCAAAACATGTTTTTCAGCAGAAATAAACATGTTTCTGCAAGTTTGGTCAACCCCATGTAAGTTATGGGTCAGTAACAGCTCACTTTTCAAAACGTGTTTTTCAGCCCGAAATAAACGCGTTTTTTCAGACAGCTGTATCCCTATGTAACTGCAAGGCTCAGAAGAGCCCACACACTCAGGTCTTAACCCCAGTGTGCTGAAAGTGTCAAAACATGTTTTTCAGCAGAAATAAACATGTTTCTGCAAGTTTGGTCAACCCCATGTAAGTTATGGGGTAGTAACAGCACACTTTTCAAAACGTGTTTTTCAGCCCGAAATAAACGCGTTTTTTCAGACAGCTGTATCCCTATGTAACTGCAAGGCTCAGAAGAGCCCACAAACTCAGGTCTTAACCCCAGTGTGCTGAAAGTGTCAAAACATGTTTTTCAGCAGAAATAAACATGTTTCTGCAAGTTTGGTCAACCCCATGTAAGTTATGGGTCAGTAACAGCTCACTTTTCAAAACGTGTTTTTCAGCCCGAAATAAATGCGTTTTTTCAGACAGCTGTATCCCTATGTAACTGCAAGGCTCAGAAGAGCCCACACACTCAGGTCTTAACCCCAGTGTGCTGAAAGTGTCAAAACATGTTTTTCAGCAGAAATAAACATGTTTCTGCAAGTTTGGTCAACCCCATGTAAGTTATGGGGTAGTAACAGCACACTTTTCAAAACGTGTTTTTCAGCCCGAAATAAACGCGTTTTTTCAGACAGCTGTATCCCTATGTAACTGCAAGGCTCAGAATAGCCCACACACTCAGGTCTTAACCCCACTGTGCAGAAAGTGTCAAAACATGTTTTTCAGCAGAAATAAACATGTTTCTGCAAGTTTGGTCAACCCCATGTATCTTATGGGGCAGTAACAGGTCACTTTTCAAAACGTGTTTTTCAGCCCGAAATAAACGCGTTTTTTCAGACAGCTGTATCCCTATGTAACTGCAAGGCTCAGAAGAGCCCACACACTCAGGTCTTAACCCCACTGTGCAGAAAGTGTCAAAACATGTTTTTCAACAGAAATAAACATGTTTCTGCAAGTTTGGTCAACCCCATGTATCTTATGGGGCAGTAACAGGTCACTTTTCAAAACGTGTTTTTCAGCCCGAAATAAACACGTTTTTTCAGACAGCTGTATCCCTATGTAACTGCAAGGCTCAGAAGAGCCACACACTCAGGTCTTAACCCCAGTGTGCTGAAAGTGTCAAAACATGTTTTTCAGCTGAAATAAACATGTTTCTGCAAGTTTGGTCAACCCCATGTAACTTATGGGGCAGTAACAGCTCAGTTTTCAAAACGTGTTTTTCAGGCCGAAGTAAACGCGTTTTTTCAGACAGCTGTATCCCTATGTAACTGCAAGGCTCAAAAGAGCCCACACACTCAGGTCTTAACCCCAGTGTGCTGAAAGTGTCAAAACATGTTTTTCAGCAGAAATAAACATGTTTCTGCAAGTTTGGTCAACCCCATGTAAGTTATGGGGTAGTAACAGCACACTTTTCAAAACGTGTTTTTCAGCCCGAAATAAACGCGTTTTTTCAGACAGCTGTATCCCTCTGTAACTGCAAGGCTCAGAAGAGCCCACACACTCAGGTCTTAACCCCACTGTGCAGAAAGTGTCAAAACATGTTTTTCAGCAGAAATAAACATGTTTCTGCAAGTTTGGTCAACCCCATGTAACTTATGGGGCAGTAACAGGTCACTTTTCAAAACGTGTTTTTCAGCCCGAAATAAACACGTTTTTTCAGACAGCTGTATCCCTATGTAACTGCAAGGCTCAGAAGAGCCCACACACTCAGGTCTTAACCCCAGTGTGCTGAAAGTGTCAAAACATGTTTTTCAGCAGAAATAAACATGTTTCTGCAAGTTTGGTCAACCCCATGTAACTTATAGGGCATTAACAGCTCACTTTTCAAAACATGTTTTTCAGCCCGAAATAAACGCGTTTTTTCAGACAGCTGTATCACTATGTAACTGCAAGGCTCAGAAGAGCCCACACACTCAGGTCTTAACCCCAGTGTCATGAAAGTGTCAAAACATGTTTTTCAGCAGAAATAAACATGTTTCTGCAAGTTTGGTCAACCCCATGTAACTTATGGGGCAGTAACAGGTCACTTTTCAAAACGTGTTTTTCAGCCTGAAATAAACACGTTTTTTCAGACAGCTGTATCCCTATGTAACTGCAAGGCTCAGAAGAGCCCACACACTCAGGTCTTAACCCCAGTGTGCTGAAAGTGTCAAAACATGTTTTTCAGCAGAAATAAACATGTTTCTGCAAGTTTGGTCAACCCCATGTAAGTTATGGGTCAGTAACAGCTCACTTTTCAAAACGTGTTTTTCAGCCCGAAATAAACGCGTTTTTTCAGACAGCTGTATCCCTATGTAACTGCAAGGCTCAGAAGAGCCCACACACTCAGGTCTTAACCCCAGTGTGCTGAAAGTGTCAAAACATGTTTTTCAGCAGAAATAAACATGTTTCTGCAAGTTTGGTCAACCCCATGTAAGTTATGGGGTAGTAACAGCACACTTTTCAAAACGTGTTTTTCAGCCCGAAATAAACGCGTTTTTTCAGACAGCTGTATCCCTATGTAACTGCAAGGCTCAGAAGAGCCCACAAACTCAGGTCTTAACCCCAGTGTGCTGAAAGTGTCAAAACATGTTTTTCAGCAGAAATAAACATGTTTCTGCAAGTTTGGTCAACCCCATGTAAGTTATGGGGTAGTAACAGCACACTTTTCAAAACGTGTTTTTCAGCCCGAAATAAACGCGTTTTTTCAGACAGCTGTATCCCTATGTAACTGCAAGGCTCAGAAGAGCCCACAAACTCAGGTCTTAACCCCAGTGTGCTGAAAGTGTCAAAACATGTTTTTCAGCAGAAATAAACATGTTTCTGCAAGTTTGGTCAACCCCATGTAAGTTATGGGTCAGTAACAGCTCACTTTTCAAAACGTGTTTTTCAGCCCGAAATAAACGCGTTTTTTCAGACAGCTGTATCCCTATGTAACTGCAAGGCTCAGAAGAGCCCACACACTCAGGTCTTAACCCCAGTGTGCTGAAAGTGTCAAAACATGTTTTTCAGCAGAAATAAACATGTTTCTGCAAGTTTGGTCAACCCCATGTAAGTTATGGGGTAGTAACAGCTCACTTTTCAAAACGTGTTTTTCAGCCCGAAATAAACGCGTTTTTTCAGACAGCTGTATCCCTATGTAACTGCAAGGCTCAGAAGAGCCCACACACTCAGGTCTTAACCCCACTGTGCAGAAAGTGTCAAAACATGTTTTTCAGCAGAAATAAACATGTTTCTGCAAGTTTGGTCAACCCCATGTAACTTATGGGGCAGTAACAGGTCACTTTTCAAAACGTGTTTTTCAGCCCGAAATAAACACGTTTTTTCAGACAGCTGTATCCCTATGTAACTGCAAGGCTCAGAAGAGCCCACACACTCAGGTCTTAACCCCAGTGTGCTGAAAGTGTCAAAACATGTTTTTCAGCAGAAATAAACATGTTTCTGCAAGTTTGGTCAACCCCATGTAACTTATGGGGCATTAACAGCTCACTTTTCAAAACGTGTTTTTCAGCCCGAAATAAACGCGTTTTTTCAGACAGCTGTATCCCTATGTAACTGCAAGGCTCAGAAGAGCCCACACACTCAGGTCTTAACCCCAGTGTCATGAAAGTGTCAAAACATGTTTTTCAGCAGAAATAAACATGTTTCTGCAAGTTTGGTCAACCCCATGTAACTTATGGGGCAGTAACAGGTCACTTTTCAAAACGTGTTTTTCAGCCCGAAATAAACACGTTTTTTCAGACAGCTGTATCCCTATGTAACTGCAAGGCTCAGAAGAGCCCACACACTCAGGTCTTAACCCCAGTGTGCTGAAAGTGTCAAAACATGTTTTTCAGCAGAAATAAACATGTTTCTGCAAGTTTGGTCAACCCCATGTAACTTATGGGGCATTAACAGCTCACTTTTCAAAACGTGTTTTTCAGCCCGAAATAAACGCGTTTTTTCAGACAGCTGTATCCCTATGTAACTGCAAGGCTCAGAAGAGCCCACACACTCAGGTCTTAACCCCAGTGTCATGAAAGTGTCAAAACATGTTTTTCAGCAGAAATAAACATGTTTCTGCAAGTTTGGTCAACCCCATGTAACTTATGGGGCATTAACAGCTCACTTTTCAAAACGTGTTTTTCAGCCCGAAATAAACGCGTTTTTTCAGACAGCTGTATCCCTATGTAACTGCAAGGCTCAGAAGAGCCCACACACTCAGGTCTTAACCCCAGTGTGCTGAAAGTGTCAAAACATGTTTTTCAGCAGAAATAAACATGTTTCTGCAAGTTTGGTCAACCCCATGTAAGTTATGGGTCAGTAACAGCTCACTTTTCAAAACGTGTTTTTCAGCCCGAAATAAACGCGTTTTTTCAGACAGCTGTATCCCTATGTAACTGCAAGGCTCAGAAGAGCCCACACACTCAGGTCTTAACCCCAGTGTGCTGAAAGTGTCAAAACATGTTTTTCAGCAGAAATAAACATGTTTCTGCAAGTTTGGTCAACCCCATGTAAGTTATGGGGTAGTAACAGCACACTTTTCAAAACGTGTTTTTCAGCCCGAAATAAACGCGTTTTTTCAGAAAGCTGTATCCCTATGTAACTGCAAGGCTCAGAAGAGCCCACAAACTCAGGTCTTAACCCCAGTGTGCTGAAAGTGTCAAAACATGTTTTTCAGCAGAAATAAACATGTTTCTGCAAGTTTGGTCAACCCCATGTAAGTTATGGGTCAGTAACAGCTCACTTTTCAAAACGTGTTTTTCAGCCCGAAATAAATGCGTTTTTTCAGACAGCTGTATCCCTATGTAACTGCAAGGCTCAGAAGAGCCCACACACTCAGGTCTTAACCCCAGTGTGCTGAAAGTGTCAAAACATGTTTTTCAGCTGAAATAAACATGTTTCTGCAAGTTTGGTCAACCCCATGTAACTTATGGGGCAGTAACAGCTCAGTTTTCAAAACGTGTTTTTCAGGCCGAAGTAAACGCGTTTTTTCAGACAGCTGTATCCCTATGTAACTGCAAGGCTCAAAAGAGCCCACACACTCAGGTCTTAACCCCAGTGTGCTGAAAGTGTCAAAACATGTTTTTCAGCAGAAATAAACATGTTTCTGCAAGTTTGGTCAACCCCATGTAAGTTATGGGGTAGTAACAGCACACTTTTCAAAACGTGTTTTTCAGCCCGAAATAAACGCGTTTTTTCAGACAGCTGTATCCCTCTGTAACTGCAAGGCTCAGAAGAGCCCACACACTCAGGTCTTAACCCCACTGTGCAGAAAGTGTCAAAACATGTTTTTCAGCAGAAATAAACATGTTTCTGCAAGTTTGGTCAACCCCATGTAACTTATGGGGCAGTAACAGGTCACTTTTCAAAACGTGTTTTTCAGCCCGAAATAAACACGTTTTTTCAGACAGCTGTATCCCTATGTAACTGCAAGGCTCAGAAGAGCCCACACACTCAGGTCTTAACCCCAGTGTGCTGAAAGTGTCAAAACATGTTTTTCAGCAGAAATAAACATGTTTCTGCAAGTTTGGTCAACCCCATGTAACTTATGGGGCATTAACAGCTCACTTTTCAAAACATGTTTTTCAGCCCGAAATAAACGCGTTTTTTCAGACAGCTGTATCACTATGTAACTGCAAGGCTCAGAAGAGCCCACACACTCAGGTCTTAACCCCAGTGTGCTGAAAGTGTCAAAACATGTTTTTCAGCAGAAATAAACATGTTTCTGCAAGTTTGGTCAACCCCATGTAAGTTATGGGTCAGTAACAGCTCACTTTTCAAAACGTGTTTTTCAGCCCGAAATAAACGCGTTTTTTCAGACAGCTGTATCCCTATGTAACTGCAAGGCTCAGAAGAGCCCACACACTCAGGTCTTAACCCCAGTGTGCTGAAAGTGTCAAAACATGTTTTTCAGCAGAAATAAACATGTTTCTGCAAGTTTGGTCAACCCCATGTAAGTTATGGGGTAGTAACAGCACACTTTTCAAAACGTGTTTTTCAGCCCGAAATAAACGCGTTTTTTCAGACAGCTGTATCCCTATGTAACTGCAAGGCTCAGAAGAGCCCACAAACTCAGGTCTTAACCCCAGTGTGCTGAAAGTGTCAAAACATGTTTTTCAGCAGAAATAAACATGTTTCTGCAAGTTTGGTCAACCCCATGTAAGTTATGGGTCAGTAACAGCTCACTTTTCAAAACGTGTTTTTCAGCCCGAAATAAATGCGTTTTTTCAGACAGCTGTATCCCTATGTAACTGCAAGGCTCAGAAGAGCCCACACACTCAGGTCTTAACCCCAGTGTGCTGAAAGTGTCAAAACATGTTTTTCAGCAGAAATAAACATGTTTCTGCAAGTTTGGTCAACCCCATGTAAGTTATGGGGTAGTAACAGCACACTTTTCAAAACGTGTTTTTCAGCCCGAAATAAACGCGTTTTTTCAGACAGCTGTATCCCTATGTAACTGCAAGGCTCAGAATAGCCCACACACTCAGGTCTTAACCCCACTGTGCAGAAAGTGTCAAAACATGTTTTTCAGCAGAAATAAACATGTTTCTGCAAGTTTGGTCAACCCCATGTATCTTATGGGGCAGTAACAGGTCACTTTTCAAAACGTGTTTTTCAGCCCGAAATAAACGCGTTTTTTCAGACAGCTGTATCCCTATGTAACTGCAAGGCTCAGAAGAGCCCACACACTCAGGTCTTAACCCCACTGTGCAGAAAGTGTCAAAACATGTTTTTCAACAGAAATAAACATGTTTCTGCAAGTTTGGTCAACCCCATGTATCTTATGGGGCAGTAACAGGTCACTTTTCAAAACGTGTTTTTCAGCCCGAAATAAACACGTTTTTTCAGACAGCTGTATCCCTATGTAACTGCAAGGCTCAGAAGAGCCACACACTCAGGTCTTAACCCCAGTGTGCTGAAAGTGTCAAAACATGTTTTTCAGCAGAAATAAACATGTTTCTGCAAGTTTGGTCAACCCCATGTATCTTATGGGGCAGTAACAGGTCACTTTTCAAAACGTGTTTTTCAGCCCGAAATAAACACGTTTTTTCAGACAGCTGTATCCCTATGTAACTGCAAGGCTCAGAAGAGCCCACACACTCAGGTCTTAACCCCAGTGTGCTGAAAGTGTCAAAACATGTTTTTCAGCAGAAATAAACATGTTTCTGCAAGTTTGGTCAACCCCATGTAACTTATGGGGCATTAACAGCTCACTTTTCAAAACGTGTTTTTCAGCCCGAAATAAACGCGTTTTTTCAGACAGCTGTATCCCTATGTAACTGCAAGGCTCAGTAGAGCCCACACACTCAGGTCTTAACCCCAGTGTGCTGAAAGTGTCAAAACATGTTTTTCAGCAGAAATAAACATGTTTCTGCAAGTTTGGTCAACCCCATGTAAGTTATGGGTCAGTAACAGCTCACTTTTCAAAACGTGTTTTTCAGCCCGAAATAAACGCGTTTTTTCAGACAGCTGTATCCCTATGTAACTGCAAGGCTCAGAAGAGCCCACAAACTCAGGTCTTAACCCCAGTGTGCTGAAAGTGTCAAAACATGTTTTTCAGCAGAAATAAACATGTTTCTGCAAGTTTGGTCAACCCCATGTAAGTTATGGGTCAGTCAGCTCACTTTTCAAAACGTGTTTTTCAGCCCGAAATAAACGCGTTTTTTCAGACAGCTGTATCCCTATGTAACTGCAAGGCTCAGAAGAGCCCACACACTCAGGTCTTAACCCCAGTGTGCTGAAAGTGTCAAAACATGTTTTTCAGCAGAAATAAACATGTTTCTGCAAGTTTGGTCAACCCCATGTAAGTTATGGGGTAGTAACAGCTCACTTTTCAAAACGTGTTTTTCAGCCCGAAATAAACGCGTTTTTTCAGACAGCTGTATCCCTATGTAACTGCAAGGCTCAGAAGAGCCCACAAACTCAGGTCTTAACCCCAGTGTGCTGAAAGTGTCAAAACATGTTTTTCAGCTGAAATAAACATGTTTCTGCAAGTTTGGTCAACCCCATGTAACTTATGGGGCAGTAACAGCTCACTTTTCAAAACGTGTTTTTCAGGCCGAAGTAAACGCGTTTTTTCAGACAGCTGTATCCCTATGTAACTGCAAGGCTCAAAAGAGCCCACACACTCAGGTCTTAACCCCAGTGTGCTGAAAGTGTCAAAACATGTTTTTCAGCAGAAATAAACATGTTTCTGCAAGTTTGGTCAACCCCATGTAAGTTATGGGGTAGTAACAGCACACTTTTCAAAACGTGTTTTTCAGCCCGAAATAAACACGTTTTTTCAGACAGCTGTATCCCTATGTAACTGCAAGGCTCAGAAGAGCCCACACACTCAGGTCTTAACCCCAGTGTGCTGAAAGTGTCAAAACATGTTTTTCAGCAGAAATAAACATGTTTCTGCAAGTTTGGTCAACCCCATGTAACTTATGGGGCATTAACAGCTCACTTTTCAAAACGTGTTTTTCAGCCCGAAATAAACGCGTTTTTTCAGACAGCTGTATCCCTATGTAACTGCAAGGCTCAGAAGAGCCCACACACTCAGGTCTTAACCCCAGTGTCATGAAAGTGTCAAAACATGTTTTTCAGCAGAAATAAACATGTTTCTGCAAGTTTGGTCAACCCCATGTAACTTATGGGGCAGTAACAGGTCACTTTTCAAAACGTGTTTTTCAGCCCGAAATAAACACGTTTTTTCAGACAGCTGTATCCCTATGTAACTGCAAGGCTCAGAAGAGCCCACACACTCAGGTCTTAACCCCAGTGTGCTGAAAGTGTCAAAACATGTTTTTCAGCAGAAATAAACATGTTTCTGCAAGTTTGGTCAACCCCATGTAACTTATGGGGCATTAACAGCTCACTTTTCAAAACGTGTTTTTCAGCCCGAAATAAACGCGTTTTTTCAGACAGCTGTATCCCTATGTAACTGCAAGGCTCAGAAGAGCCCACACACTCAGGTCTTAACCCCAGTGTCATGAAAGTGTCAAAACATGTTTTTCAGCAGAAATAAACATGTTTCTGCAAGTTTGGTCAACCCCATGTAACTTATGGGGCATTAACAGCTCACTTTTCAAAACGTGTTTTTCAGCCCGAAATAAACGCGTTTTTTCAGACAGCTGTATCCCTCTGTAACTGCAAGGCTCAGAAGAGCCCACACACTCAGGTCTTAACCCCACTGTGCAGAAAGTGTCAAAACATGTTTTTCAGCAGAAATAAACATGTTTCTGCAAGTTTGGTCAACCCCATGTAACTTATGGTGCAGTAACAGGTCACTTTTCAAAACGTGTTTTTCAGCCCGAAATAAACACGTTTTTTCAGACAGCTGTATCCCTATGTAACTGCAAGGCTCAGAAGAGCCCACACACTCAGGTCTTAACCCCAGTGTGCTGAAAGTGTCAAAACATGTTTTTCAGCAGAAATAAACATGTTTCTGCAAGTTTGGTCAACCCCATGTAACTTATGGGGCATTAACAGCTCACTTTTCAAAACGTGTTTTTCAGCCCGAAATAAACGCGTTTTTTCAGACAGCTGTATCCCTATGTAACTGCAAGGCTCAGAAGAGCCCACACACTCAGGTCTTAACCCCAGTGTCATGAAAGTGTCAAAACATGTTTTTCAGCAGAAATAAACATGTTTCTGCAAGTTTGGTCAACCCCATGTAACTTATGGGGCAGTAACAGGTCACTTTTCAAAACGTGTTTTTCAGCCCGAAATAAACACGTTTTTTCAGACAGCTGTATCCCTATGTAACTGCAAGGCTCAGAAGAGCCCACACACTCAGGTCTTAACCCCAGTGTGCTGAAAGTGTCAAAACATGTTTTTCAGCAGAAATAAACATGTTTCTGCAAGTTTGGTCAACCCCATGTAACTTATGGGGCATTAACAGCTCACTTTTCAAAACGTGTTTTTCAGCCCGAAATAAACGCGTTTTTTCAGACAGCTGTATCCCTATGTAACTGCAAGGCTCAGAAGAGCCCACACACTCAGGTCTTAACCCCAGTGTCATGAAAGTGTCAAAACATGTTTTTCAGCAGAAATAAACATGTTTCTGCAAGTTTGGTCAACCCCATGTAACTTATGGGGCATTAACAGCTCACTTTTCAAAACGTGTTTTTCAGCCCGAAATAAACGCGTTTTTTCAGACAGCTGTATCCCTATGTAACTGCAAGGCTCAGAAGAGCCCACACACTCAGGTCTTAACCCCAGTGTGCTGAAAGTGTCAAAACATGTTTTTCAGCAGAAATAAACATGTTTCTGCAAGTTTGGTCAACCCCATGTAAGTTATGGGTCAGTAACAGCTCACTTTTCAAAACGTGTTTTTCAGCCCGAAATAAACGCGTTTTTTCAGACAGCTGTATCCCTATGTAACTGCAAGGCTCAGAAGAGCCCACACACTCAGGTCTTAACCCCAGTGTGCTGAAAGTGTCAAAACATGTTTTTCAGCAGAAATAAACATGTTTCTGCAAGTTTGGTCAACCCCATGTAAGTTATGGGGTAGTAACAGCACACTTTTAAAAACGTGTTTTTCAGCCCGAAATAAACGCGTTTTTTCAGACAGCTGTATCCCTATGTAACTGCAAGGCTCAGAAGAGCCCACAAACTCAGGTCTTAACCCCAGTGTGCTGAAAGTGTCAAAACATGTTTTTCAGCAGAAATAAACATGTTTCTGCAAGTTTGGTCAACCCCATGTAAGTTATGGGTCAGTAACAGCTCACTTTTCAAAACGTGTTTTTCAGCCCGAAATAAATGCGTTTTTTCAGACAGCTGTATCCCTATGTAACTGCAAGGCTCAGAAGAGCCCACACACTCAGGTCTTAACCCCAGTGTGCTGAAAGTGTCAAAACATGTTTTTCAGCAGAAATAAACATGTTTCTGCAAGTTTGGTCAACCCCATGTAAGTTATGGGGTAGTAACAGCACACTTTTCAAAACGTGTTTTTCAGCCCGAAATAAACGCGTTTTTTCAGACAGCTGTATCCCTATGTAACTGCAAGGCTCAGAATAGCCCACACACTCAGGTCTTAACCCCAGTGTGCTGACAGTGTCAAAACATGTTTTTCAGCAGAAATAAACATGTTTCTGCAAGTTTGGTCAACCCCATGTAACTTATGGGGCACTAACAGCTCACTTTTCAAAACGTGTTTTTCAGCCCGAAATAAACGCGTTTTTTCTGACAGCTGTATCCCTATGTAACTGCAAGGCTCAGAAGAGCCCACACACTCAGGTCTTAACCCCAGTGTGCTGAAAGTGTCAAAACATGTTTTTCAGCAGAAATAAACATGTTTCTGCAAGTTTGGTCAACCCCATGTAACTTATGGGGCAGTAACAGGTCACTTTTCAAAACGTGTTTTTCAGCCCGAAATAAACACGTTTTTTCAGACAGCTGTATCCCTATGTAACTGCAAGGCTCAGAAGAGCCCACACACTCAGGTCTTAACCCCAGTGTGCTGAAAGTGTCAAAACATGTTTTTCAGCAGAAATAAACATGTTTCTGCAAGTTTGGTCAACCCCATGTAACTTATGGGGCATTAACAGCTCACTTTTCAAAACGTGTTTTTCAGCCCGAAATAAACGCGTTTTTTCAGACAGCTGTATCCCTATGTAACTGCAAGGCTCAGAAGAGCCCACACACTCAGGTCTTAACCCCAGTGTGCTGAAAGTGTCAAAACATGTTTTTCAGCAGAAATAAACATGTTTCTGCAAGTTTGGTCAACCCCATGTAAGTTATGGGGTAGTAACAGCACACTTTTCAAAACGTGTTTTTCAGCCCGAAATAAACGCGTTTTTTCAGACAGCTGTATCCCTATGTAACTGCAAGGCTCAGAAGAGCCCACAAACTCAGGTCTTAACCCCAGTGTGCTGAAAGTGTCAAAACATGTTTTTCAGCAGAAATAAACATGTTTCTGCAAGTTTGGTCAACCCCATGTAACTTATGGGGCACTAACAGCTCACTTTTCAAAACGTGTTTTTCAGCCCGAAATAAACGCGTTTTTTCTGACAGCTGTATCCCTATGTAACTGCAAGGCTCAGAAGAGCCCACACACTCAGGTCTTAACCCCAGTGTGCTGAAAGTGTCAAAACATGTTTTTCAGCAGAAATAAACATGTTTCTGCAAGTTTGGTCAACCCCATGTAACTTATGGGGCAGTAACAGGTCACTTTTCAAAACGTGTTTTTCAGCCCGAAATAAACACGTTTTTTCAGACAGCTGTATCCCTATGTAACTGCAAGGCTCAGAAGAGCCCACACACTCAGGTCTTAACCCCAGTGTGCTGAAAGTGTCAAAACATGTTTTTCAGCAGAAATAAACATGTTTCTGCAAGTTTGGTCAACCCCATGTAACTTATGGGGCATTAACAGCTCACTTTTCAAAACGTGTTTTTCAGCCCGAAATAAACGCGTTTTTTCAGACAGCTGTATCCCTATGTAACTGCAAGGCTCAGAAGAGCCCACACACTCAGGTCTTAACCCCAGTGTGCTGAAAGTGTCAAAACATGTTTTTCAGCAGAAATAAACATGTTTCTGCAAGTTTGGTCAACCCCATGTAAGTTATGGGGTAGTAACAGCACACTTTTCAAAACGTGTTTTTCAGCCCGAAATAAACGCGTTTTTTCAGACAGCTGTATCCCTATGTAACTGCAAGGCTCAGAAGAGCCCACAAACTCAGGTCTTAACCCCAGTGTGCTGAAAGTGTCAAAACATGTTTTTCAGCAGAAATAAACATGTTTCTGCAAGTTTGGTCAACCCCATGTAAGTTATGGGTCAGTAACAGCTCACTTTTCAAAACGTGTTTTTCAGCCCGAAATAAACGCGTTTTTTCAGACAGCTGTATCCCTATGTAACTGCAAGGCTCAGAAGAGCCCACACACTCAGGTCTTAACCCCAGTGTGCTGAAAGTGTCAAAACATGTTTTTCAGCAGAAATAAACATGTTTCTGCAAGTTTGGTCAACCCCATGTAAGTTATGGGGTAGTAACAGCTCACTTTTCAAAACGTGTTTTTCAGCCCGAAATAAACGCGTTTTTTCAGACAGCTGTATCCCTATGTAACTGCAAGGCTCAGAAGAGCCCACACACTCAGGTCTTAACCCCACTGTGCAGAAAGTGTCAAAACATGTTTTTCAGCAGAAATAAACATGTTTCTGCAAGTTTGGTCAACCCCATGTAACTTATGGGGCAGTAACAGGTCACTTTTCAAAACGTGTTTTTCAGCCCGAAATAAACACGTTTTTTCAGACAGCTGTATCCCTATGTAACTGCAAGGCTCAGAAGAGCCCACACACTCAGGTCTTAACCCCAGTGTGCTGAAAGTGTCAAAACATGTTTTTCAGCAGAAATAAACATGTTTCTGCAAGTTTGGTCAACCCCATGTAACTTATGGGGCATTAACAGCTCACTTTTCAAAACGTGTTTTTCAGCCCGAAATAAACGCGTTTTTTCAGACAGCTGTATCCCTATGTAACTGCAAGGCTCAGAAGAGCCCACACACTCAGGTCTTAACCCCAGTGTCATGAAAGTGTCAAAACATGTTTTTCAGCAGAAATAAACATGTTTCTGCAAGTTTGGTCAACCCCATGTAACTTATGGGGCAGTAACAGGTCACTTTTCAAAACGTGTTTTTCAGCCCGAAATAAACACGTTTTTTCAGACAGCTGTATCCCTATGTAACTGCAAGGCTCAGAAGAGCCCACACACTCAGGTCTTAACCCCAGTGTGCTGAAAGTGTCAAAACATGTTTTTCAGCAGAAATAAACATGTTTCTGCAAGTTTGGTCAACCCCATGTAACTTATGGGGCATTAACAGCTCACTTTTCAAAACGTGTTTTTCAGCCCGAAATAAACGCGTTTTTTCAGACAGCTGTATCCCTATGTAACTGCAAGGCTCAGAAGAGCCCACACACTCAGGTCTTAACCCCAGTGTCATGAAAGTGTCAAAACATGTTTTTCAGCAGAAATAAACATGTTTCTGCAAGTTTGGTCAACCCCATGTAACTTATGGGGCATTAACAGCTCACTTTTCAAAACGTGTTTTTCAGCCCGAAATAAACGCGTTTTTTCAGACAGCTGTATCCCTATGTAACTGCAAGGCTCAGAAGAGCCCACACACTCAGGTCTTAACCCCAGTGTGCTGAAAGTGTCAAAACATGTTTTTCAGCAGAAATAAACATGTTTCTGCAAGTTTGGTCAACCCCATGTAAGTTATGGGTCAGTAACAGCTCACTTTTCAAAACGTGTTTTTCAGCCCGAAATAAACGCGTTTTTTCAGACAGCTGTATCCCTATGTAACTGCAAGGCTCAGAAGAGCCCACACACTCAGGTCTTAACCCCAGTGTGCTGAAAGTGTCAAAACATGTTTTTCAGCAGAAATAAACATGTTTCTGCAAGTTTGGTCAACCCCATGTAAGTTATGGGGTAGTAACAGCACACTTTTCAAAACGTGTTTTTCAGCCCGAAATAAACGCGTTTTTTCAGACAGCTGTATCCCTATGTAACTGCAAGGCTCAGAAGAGCCCACAAACTCAGGTCTTAACCCCAGTGTGCTGAAAGTGTCAAAACATGTTT
This sequence comes from Lepisosteus platostomus, assembly GCF_059453375.1. Classification (NCBI taxonomy): domain Eukaryota; kingdom Metazoa; phylum Chordata; class Actinopteri; order Semionotiformes; family Lepisosteidae; genus Lepisosteus; species Lepisosteus platostomus. The sequence goes on from NW_028291661.1 coordinate 986,637, forward strand.
TTCAGCAGAAATAAACATGTTTCTGCAAGTTTGGTCAACCCCATGTAAGTTATAGGTCAGTAACAGCTCACTTTTCAAAACGTGTTTTTCAGCCCGAAATAAATGCGTTTTTTCAGACAGCTGTATCCCTATGTAACTGCAAGGCTCAGAAGAGCCCACACACTCAGGTCTTAACCCCAGTGTGCTGAAAGTGTCAAAACATGTTTTTCAGCAGAAATAAACATGTTTCTGCAAGTTTGGTCAACCCCATGTAAGTTATGGGGTAGTAACAGCACACTTTTCAAAACGTGTTTTTCAGCCCGAAATAAACGCGTTTTTTCAGACAGCTGTATCCCTATGTAACTGCAAGGCTCAGAATAGCCCACACACTCAGGTCTTAACCCCAGTGTGCTGACAGTGTCAAAACATGTTTTTCAGCAGAAATAAACATGTTTCTGCAAGTTTGGTCAACCCCATGTAACTTATGGGGCACTAACAGCTCACTTTTCAAAACGTGTTTTTCAGCCCGAAATAAACGCGTTTTTTCTGACAGCTGTATCCCTATGTAACTGCAAGGCTCAGAAGAGCCCACACACTCAGGTCTTAACCCCAGTGTGCTGAAAGTGTCAAAACATGTTTTTCAGCAGAAATAAACATGTTTCTGCAAGTTTGGTCAACCCCATGTAACTTATGGGGCAGTAACAGGTCACTTTTCAAAACGTGTTTTTCAGCCCGAAATAAACACGTTTTTTCAGACAGCTGTATCCCTATGTAACTGCAAGGCTCAGAAGAGCCCACACACTCAGGTCTTAACCCCAGTGTGCTGAAAGTGTCAAAACATGTTTTTCAGCAGAAATAAACATGTTTCTGCAAGTTTGGTCAACCCCATGTAACTTATGGGGCATTAACAGCTCACTTTTCAAAACGTGTTTTTCAGCCCGAAATAAACGCGTTTTTTCAGACAGCTGTATCCCTATGTAACTGCAAGGCTCAGAAGAGCCCACACACTCAGGTCTTAACCCCAGTGTGCTGAAAGTGTCAAAACATGTTTTTCAGCAGAAATAAACATGTTTCTGCAAGTTTGGTCAACCCCATGTAAGTTATGGGTCAGTAACAGCTCACTTTTCAAAACGTGTTTTTCAGCCCGAAATAAACGCGTTTTTTCAGACAGCTGTATCCCTATGTAACTGCAAGGCTCAGAAGAGCCCACAAACTCAGGTCTTAACCCCAGTGTGCTGAAAGTGTCAAAACATGTTTTTCAGCAGAAATAAACATGTTTCTGCAAGTTTGGTCAACCCCATGTAAGTTATGGGTCAGTAACAGCTCACTTTTCAAAACGTGTTTTTCAGCCCGAAATAAATGCGTTTTTTCAGACAGCTGTATCCCTATGTAACTGCAAGGCTCAGAAGAGCCCACACACTCAGGTCTTAACCCCAGTGTGCTGAAAGTGTCAAAACATGTTTTTCAGCAGAAATAAACATGTTTCTGCAAGTTTGGTCAACCCCATGTAAGTTATGGGGTAGTAACAGCACACTTTTCAAAACGTGTTTTTCAGCCCGAAATAAACGCGTTTTTTCAGACAGCTGTATCCCTATGTAACTGCAAGGCTCAGAATAGCCCACACACTCAGGTCTTAACCCCAGTGTGCTGACAGTGTCAAAACATGTTTTTCAGCAGAAATAAACATGTTTCTGCAAGTTTGGTCAACCCCATGTAACTTATGGGGCACTAACAGCTCACTTTTCAAAACGTGTTTTTCAGCCCGAAATAAACGCGTTTTTTCTGACAGCTGTATCCCTATGTAACTGCAAGGCTCAGAAGAGCCCACACACTCAGGTCTTAACCCCAGTGTGCTGAAAGTGTCAAAACATGTTTTTCAGCAGAAATAAACATGTTTCTGCAAGTTTGGTCAACCCCATGTAAGTTATGGGGTAGTAACAGCACACTTTTCAAAACGTGTTTTTCAGCCCGAAATAAACGCGTTTTTTCAGACAGCTGTATCCCTATGTAACTGCAAGGCTCAGAAGAGCCCACACACTCAGGTCTTAACCCCAGTGTGCTGAAAGTGTCAAAACATGTTTTTCAGCAGAAATAAACATGTTTCTGCAAGTTTGGTCAACCCCATGTAACTTATGGGGCATTAACAGCTCACTTTTCAAAACGTGTTTTTCAGCCCGAAATAAACGCGTTTTTTCAGACAGCTGTATCCCTATGTAACTGCAAGGCTCAGAAGAGCCCACACACTCAGGTCTTAACCCCAGTGTGCTGAAAGTGTCAAAACATGTTTTTCAGCAGAAATAAACATGTTTCTGCAAGTTTGGTCAACCCCATGTAAGTTATGGGTCAGTAACAGCTCACTTTTCAAAACGTGTTTTTCAGCCCGAAATAAACACGTTTTTTCAGACAGCTGTATCCCTATGTAACTGCAAGGCTCAGAAGAGCCCACAAACTCAGGTCTTAACCCCAGTGTGCTGAAAGTGTCAAAACATGTTTTTCAGCAGAAATAAACATGTTTCTGCAAGTTTGGTCAACCCCATGTAAGTTATGGGTCAGTAACAGCTCACTTTTCAAAACGTGTTTTTCAGCCCGAAATAAATGCGTTTTTTCAGACAGCTGTATCCCTATGTAACTGCAAGGCTCAGAAGAGCCCACACACTCAGGTCTTAACCCCAGTGTGCTGAAAGTGTCAAAACATGTTTTTCAGCAGAAATAAACATGTTTCTGCAAGTTTGGTCAACCCCATGTAAGTTATGGGGTAGTAACAGCACACTTTTCAAAACGTGTTTTTCAGCCCGAAATAAACGCGTTTTTTCAGACAGCTGTATCCCTATGTAACTGCAAGGCTCAGAATAGCCCACACACTCAGGTCTTAACCCCAGTGTGCTGACAGTGTCAAAACATGTTTTTCAGCAGAAATAAACATGTTTCTGCAAGTTTGGTCAACCCCATGTAAGTTATGGGTCAGTAACAGCTCACTTTTCAAAACGTGTTTTTCAGCCCGAAATAAACGCGTTTTTTCAGACAGCTGTATCCCTCTGTAACTGCAAGGCTCAGAAGAGCCCACACACTCAGGTCTTAACCCCACTGTGCAGAAAGTGTCAAAACATGTTTTTCAGCAGAAATAAACATGTTTCTGCAAGTTTGGTCAACCCCATGTAACTTATGGGGCAGTAACAGGTCACTTTTCAAAACGTGTTTTTCAGCCCGAAATAAACACGTTTTTTCAGACAGCTGTATCCCTATGTAACTGCAAGGCTCAGAAGAGACCACACACTCAGGTCTTAACCCCAGTGTGCTGAAAGTGTCAAAACATGTTTTTCAGCAGAAATAAACATGTTTCTGCAAGTTTGGTCAACCCCATGTAACTTATGGGGCATTAACAGCTCACTTTTCAAAACGTGTTTTTCAGCCCGAAATAAACGCGTTTTTTCAGACAGCTGTATCCCTATGTAACTGCAAGGCTCAGAAGAGCCCACACACTCAGGTCTTAACCCCAGTGTCATGAAAGTGTCAAAACATGTTTTTCAGCAGAAATAAACATGTTTCTGCAAGTTTGGTCAACCCCATGTAACTTATGGGGCAGTAACAGGTCACTTTTCAAAACGTGTTTTTCAGCCCGAAATAAACACGTTTTTTCAGACAGCTGTATCCCTATGTAACTGCAAGGCTCAGAAGAGCCCACACACTCAGGTCTTAACCCCAGTGTGCTGAAAGTGTCAAAACATGTTTTTCAGCAGAAATAAACATGTTTCTGCAAGTTTGGTCAACCCCATGTAACTTATAGGGCATTAACAGCTCACTTTTCAAAACGTGTTTTTCAGCCCGAAATAAACGCGTTTTTTCAGACAGCTGTATCCCTATGTAACTGCAAGGCTCAGAAGAGCCCACACACTCAGGTCTTAACCCCAGTGTGCTGAAAGTGTCAAAACATGTTTTTCAGCAGAAATAAACATGTTTCTGCAAGTTTGGTCAACCCCATGTAACTTATGGGGCAGTAACAGCTCACTTTTCAAAACGTGTTTTTCAGCCCGAAATAAACGCGTTTTTTCAGACAGCTGTATCCCTATGTAACTGCATGGCTCAGAAGAGCCCACACACTCAGGTCTTAACCCCAGTTTGCTGAAAGTGTCAAAACATGTTTTTCAGCAGAAATAAACGTGTTTCTGCAAGTTTGGTCAACCCCATGTAACTTATGGGGCAGTAACAGCTCACTTTTCAAAACGTGTTTTTCAGCCCGAAATGCGTTTTTTCAGACAGCTGTATCCCTATGTAACTGCAAGGCTCAGAAGAGCCCACACACTCAGGTCTTAACCCCAGTGTGCTGAAAGTGTCAAAACATGTTTTTCAGCAGAAATAAACATGTTTCTGCAAGTTTGGTCAACCCCATGTAACTTATGGGGCATTAACAGCTCACTTTTCAAAACGTGTTTTTCAGCCCGAAATAAACGCGTTTTTTCAGACAGCTGTATCCCTATGTAACTGTAAGGCTCAGAAGAGCCCACACACTCAGGTCTTAACCCCAGTGTGCTGAAAGTGTCAAAACATGTTTTTCAGCAGAAATAAACATGTTTCTGCAAGTTTGGTCAACCCCATGTAAGTTATGGGGTAGTAACAGCACACTTTTCAAAACGTGTTTTTCAGCCCGAAATAAACGCGTTTTTTCAGACAGCTGTATCCCTATGTAACTGCAAGGCTCAGAAGAGCCCACACACTCAGGTCTTAACCCCAGTGTGCTGAAAGTGTCAAAACATGTTTTTCAGCAGAAATAAACATGTTTCTGCAAGTTTGGTCAACCCCATGTAAGTTATGGGTCAGTAACAGCTCACTTTTCAAAACGTGTTTTTCAGCCCGAAATAAACACGTTTTTTCAGACAGCTGTATCCCTATGTAACTGCAAGGCTCAGAAGAGCCCACAAACTCAGGTCTTAACCCCAGTGTGCTGAAAGTGTCAAAACATGTTTTTCAGCAGAAATAAACATGTTTCTGCAAGTTTGGTCAACCCCATGTAAGTTATGGGTCAGTAACAGCTCACTTTTCAAAACGTGTTTTTCAGCCCGAAATAAACACGTTTTTTCAGACAGCTGTATCCCTATGTAACTGCAAGGCTCAGAAGAGCCCACACACTCAGGTCTTAACCCCAGTGTGCTGAAAGTGTCAAAACATGTTTTTCAGCAGAAATAAACATGTTTCTGCAAGTTTGGTCAACCCCATGTAACTTATGGGGCATTAACAGCTCACTTTTCAAAACGTGTTTTTCAGCCCGAAATAAACGCGTTTTTTTCAGACAGCTGTATCCCTATGTAACTGCAAGGCTCAGAAGAGCCCACACACTCAGGTCTTAACCCCAGTGTGCTGAAAGTGTCAAAACATGTTTTTCAGCAGAAATAAACGTTTCTGCAAGTTTGGTCAACCCCATGTAAGTTATGGGGTAGTAACAGCACACTTTTCAAAACGTGTTTTTCAGCCCGAAATAAACGCGTTTTTTCAGACAGCTGTATCCCTATGTAACTGCAAGGCTCAGAAGAGCCCACACACTCAGGTCTTAACCCCAGTGTGCTGAAAGTGTCAAAACATGTTTTTCAGCAGAAATAAACATGTTTCTGCAAGTTTGGTCAACCCCATGTAACTTATGGGGCATTAACAGCTCACTTTTCAAAACGTGTTTTTCAGCCCGAAATAAACGCGTTTTTTCAGACAGCTGTATCCCTATGTAACTGCAAGGCTCAGAAGAGCCCACACACTCAGGTCTTAACCCCAGTGTGCTGAAAGTGTCAAAACATGTTTTTCAGCAGAAATAAACATGTTTCTGCAAGTTTGGTCAACCCCATGTAAGTTATGGCTCAGTAACAGCTCACTTTTCAAAACGTGTTTTTCAGCCCGAAATAAACACGTTTTTTTCAGACAGCTGTATCCCTATGTAACTGCAAGGCTCAGAAGAGCCCACAAACTCAGGTCTTAACCCCAGTGTGCTGAAAGTGTCAAAACATGTTTTTCAGCAGAAATAAACATGTTTCTGCAAGTTTGGTCAACCCCATGTAACTTATGGGGCAGTAACAGCTCACTTTTCAAAACGTGTTTTTCAGCCCGAAATAAACGCGTTTTTTCAGACAGCTGTATCCCTATGTAACTGCAAGGCTCAGAAGAGCCCACACACTCAGGTCTTAACCCCAGTGTGCTGAAAGTGTCAAAACATGTTTTTCAGCAGAAATAAACATGTTTCTGCAAGTTTGGTCAACCCCATGTAACTTATGGGGCAGTAACAGCTCACTTTTCAAAACGTGTTTTTCAGCCCGAAATAAACGCGTTTTTTCAGACAGCTGTATCCCTATGTAACTGCAAGGCTCAGAAGAGCCCACACACTCAGGTCTTAACCCCAGTGTGCTGATAGTGTCAAAACATGTTTTTCAGCTGAAATAAACATGTTTCTGCAAGTTTGGTCAACCCCATGTAACTTATGGGGCAGTAACAGCTCACTTTTCAAAACGTGTTTTTCAGCCCGAAATAAACGCGTTTTTTCAGACAGCTGTATCCCTATGTAACTGCAAGGCTCAAAAGAGCCCACAAACTCAGGTCTTAACCCCAGTGTGCTGAAAGTGTCAAAACATGTTTTTCAGCAGAAATAAACATGTTTCTGCAAGTTTGGTCAACCCCATGTAAGTTATGGAGTAGTAACAGCACACTTTTCAAAACGTGTTTTTCAGCCCGAAATAAACGCGTTTTTTCAGACAGCTGTATCCCTCTGTAACTGCAAGGCTCAGAAGAGCCCACACACTCAGGTCTTAACCCCACTGTGCAGAAAGTGTCAAAACATGTTTTTCAGCAGAAATAAACATGTTTCTGCAAGTTTGGTCAACCCCATGTAACTTATGGGGCAGTAAAAGGTCACTTTTCAAAACGTGTTTTTCAGCCCGAAATAAACACGTTTTTTCAGACAGCTGTATCCCTATGTAACTGCAAGGCTCAGAAGAGCCCACACACTCAGGTCTTAACCCCAGTGTGCTGAAAGTGTCAAAACATGTTTTTCAGCAGAAATAAACATGTTTCTGCAAGTTTGGTCAACCCCATGTAACTTATGGGGCATTAACAGCTCACTTTTCAAAACGTGTTTTTCAGCCCGAAATAAACGCGTTTTTTCAGACAGCTGTATCCCTATGTAACTGCAAGGCTCAGAAGAGCCCACACACTCAGGTCTTAACCCCAGTGTGCTGAAAGTGTCAAAACATGTTTTTCAGCAGAAATAAACATGTTTCTGCAAGTTTGGTCAACCCCATGTAAGTTATGGGTCAGTAACAGCTCACTTTTCAAAACGTGTTTTTCAGCCCGAAATAAACGCGTTTTTTCAGACAGCTGTATCCCTATGTAACTGCAAGGCTCAGAAGAGCCCACAAACTCAGGTCTTAACCCCAGTGTGCTGAAAGTGTCAAAACATGTTTTTCAGCAGAAATAAACATGTTTCTGCAAGTTTGGTCAACCCCATGTAAGTTATGGGTCAGTAACAGCTCACTTTTCAAAACGTGTTTTTCAGCCCGAAATAAACGCGTTTTTTCAGACAGCTGTATCCCTATGTAACTGCAAGGCTCAGAAGAGCCCACAAACTCAGGTCTTAACCCCAGTGTGCTGAAAGTGTCAAAACATGTTTTTCAGCAGAAAAAAACATGTTTCTGCAAGTTTGGTCAACCCCATGTAACTTATGGGGCAGTAACAGGTCACTTTTCAAAACGTGTTTTTCAGCCCGAAATAAACACGTTTTTTCAGACAGCTGTATCCCTATGTAACTGCAAGGCTCAGAAGAGCCCACACACTCAGGTCTTAACCCCAGTGTGCTGAAAGTGTCAAAACATGTTTTTCAGCAGAAATAAACATGTTTCTGCAAGTTTGGTCAACCCCATGTAACTTATGGGGCATTAACAGCTCACTTTTCAAAACGTGTTTTTCAGCCCGAAATAAACGCGTTTTTTCAGACAGCTGTATCCCTATGTAACTGCAAGGCTCAGAAGAGCCCACACACTCAGGTCTTAACCCCAGTGTGCTGAAAGTGTCAAAACATGTTTTTCAGCAGAAATAAACATGTTTCTGCAAGTTTGGTCAACCCCATGTAAGTTATGGGTCAGTAACAGCTCACTCTTCAAAACGTGTTTTTCAGCCCGAAATAAACGCGTTTTTTCAGACAGCTGTATCCCTATGTAACTGCAAGGCTCAGAAGAGCCCACAAACTCAGGTCTTAACCCCAGTGTGCTGAAAGTGTCAAAACATGTTTTTCAGCAGAAATAAACATGTTTCTGCAAGTTTGGTCAACCCCATGTAACTTATGGGGCAGTAACAGCTCACTTTTCAAAACGTGTTTTTCAGCCCGAAATAAACGCGTTTTTTCAGACAGCTGTATCCCTATGTAACTGCAAGGCTCAGAAGAGCCCACACACTCAGGTCTTAACCCCAGTGTGCTGAAAGTGTCAAAACATGTTTTTCAGCAGAAATAAACATGTTTCTGCAAGTTTGGTCAACCCCATGTAAGTTATGGGGTAGTAACAGCACACTTTTCAAAACGTGTTTTTCAGCCCGAAATAAACACGTTTTTTCAGACAGCTGTATCCCTATGTAACTGCAAGGCTCAGAAGAGCCCACACACTCAGGTCTTAACCCCAGTGTGCTGAAAGTGTCAAAACATGTTTTTCAGCAGAAATAAACATGTTTCTGCAAGTTTGGTCAACCCCATGTATCTTATGGGGCAGTAACAGGTCACTTTTCAAAACGTGTTTTTCAGCCCGAAATAAACACGTTTTTTCAGACAGCTGTATCCCTATGTAACTGCAAGGCTCAGAAGAGCCCACACACTCAGGTCTTAACCCCAGTGTGCTGAAAGTGTCAAAACATGTTTTTCAGCAGAAATAAACATGTTTCTGCAAGTTTGGTCAACCCCATGTAACTTATGGGGCATTAACAGCTCACTTTTCAAAACGTGTTTTTCAGCCCGAAATAAACGCGTTTTTTCAGACAGCTGTATCCCTATGTAACTGCAAGGCTCAGTAGAGCCCACACACTCAGGTCTTAACCCCAGTGTGCTGAAAGTGTCAAAACATGTTTTTCAGCAGAAATAAACATGTTTCTGCAAGCTTGGTCAACCCCATGTAAGTTATGGGTCAGTAACAGCTCACTTTTCAAAACGTGTTTTTCAGCCCGAAATAAACGCGTTTTTTCAGACAGCTGTATCCCTATGTAACTGCAAGGCTCAGAAGAGCCCACAAACTCAGGTCTTAACCCCAGTGTGCTGAAAGTGTCAAAACATGTTTTTCAGCAGAAATAAACATGTTTCTGCAAGTTTGGTCAACCCCATGTAAGTTATGGGTCAGTAACAGCTCACTTTTCAAAACGTGTTTTTCAGCCCGAAATAAACGCGTTTTTTCAGACAGCTGTATCCCTATGTAACTGCAAGGCTCAGAAGAGCCCACACACTCAGGTCTTAACCCCAGTGTGCTGAAAGTGTCAAAACATGTTTTTCAGCAGAAAAAAACATGTTTCTGCAAGTTTGGTCAACCCCATGTAACTTATGGGGCAGTAACAGGTCACTTTTCAAAACGTGTTTTTCAGCCCGAAATAAACACGTTTTTTCAGACAGCTGTATCCCTATGTAACTGCAAGGCTCAGAAGAGCCCACACACTCAGGTCTTAACCCCAGTGTGCTGAAAGTGTCAAAACATGTTTTTCAGCAGAAATAAACATGTTTCTGCAAGTTTGGTCAACCCCATGTAACTTATGGGGCATTAACAGCTCACTTTTCAAAACGTGTTTTTCAGCCCGAAATAAACGCGTTTTTTCAGACAGCTGTATCCCTATGTAACTGCAAGGCTCAGAAGAGCCCACACACTCAGGTCTTAACCCCAGTGTGCTGAAAGTGTCAAAACATGTTTTTCAGCAGAAATAAACATGTTTCTGCAAGTTTGGTCAACCCCATGTAAGTTATGGGTCAGTAACAGCTCACTCTTCAAAACGTGTTTTTCAGCCCGAAATAAACGCGTTTTTTCAGACAGCTGTATCCCTATGTAACTGCAAGGCTCAGAAGAGCCCACAAACTCAGGTCTTAACCCCAGTGTGCTGAAAGTGTCAAAACATGTTTTTCAGCAGAAATAAACATGTTTCTGCAAGTTTGGTCAACCCCATGTAACTTATGGGGCAGTAACAGCTCACTTTTCAAAACGTGTTTTTCAGCCCGAAATAAACGCGTTTTTTCAGACAGCTGTATCCCTATGTAACTGCAAGGCTCAGAAGAGCCCACACACTCAGGTCTTAACCCCAGTGTGCTGAAAGTGTCAAAACATGTTTTTCAGCAGAAATAAACATGTTTCTGCAAGTTTGGTCAACCCCATGTAAGTTATGGGGTAGTAACAGCACACTTTTCAAAACGTGTTTTTCAGCCCGAAATAAACACGTTTTTTCAGACAGCTGTATCCCTATGTAACTGCAAGGCTCAGAAGAGCCCACACACTCAGGTCTTAACCCCAGTGTGCTGAAAGTGTCAAAACATGTTTTTCAGCAGAAATAAACATGTTTCTGCAAGTTTGGTCAACCCCATGTATCTTATGGGGCAGTAACAGGTCACTTTTCAAAACGTGTTTTTCAGCCCGAAATAAACACGTTTTTTCAGACAGCTGTATCCCTATGTAACTGCAAGGCTCAGAAGAGCCCACACACTCAGGTCTTAACCCCAGTGTGCTGAAAGTGTCAAAACATGTTTTTCAGCAGAAATAAACATGTTTCTGCAAGTTTGGTCAACCCCATGTAACTTATGGGGCATTAACAGCTCACTTTTCAAAACGTGTTTTTCAGCCCGAAATAAACGCGTTTTTTCAGACAGCTGTATCCCTATGTAACTGCAAGGCTCAGTAGAGCCCACACACTCAGGTCTTAACCCCAGTGTGCTGAAAGTGTCAAAACATGTTTTTCAGCAGAAATAAACATGTTTCTGCAAGTTTGGTCAACCCCATGTAAGTTATGGGTCAGTAACAGCTCACTTTTCAAAACGTGTTTTTCAGCCCGAAATAAACGCGTTTTTTCAGACAGCTGTATCCCTATGTAACTGCAAGGCTCAGAAGAGCCCACACACTCAGGTCTTAACCCCAGTGTGCTGAAAGTGTCAAAACATGTTTTTCAGCAGAAATAAACATGTTTCTGCAAGTTTGGTCAACCCCATGTAAGTTATGGGGTAGTAACAGCTCACTTTTCAAAACGTGTTTTTCAGCCCGAAATAAACGCGTTTTTTCAGACAGCTGTATCCCTATGTAACTGCAAGGCTCAAAAGAGCCCACACACTCAGGTCTTAACCCCAGTGTGCTGAAAGTGTCAAAACATGTTTTTCAGCAGAAATAAACATGTTTCTGCAAGTTTGGTCAACCCCATGTAAGTTATGGGGTAGTAACAGCACACTTTTCAAAACGTGTTTTTCAGCCCGAAATAAACGCGTTTTTTCAGACAGCTGTATCCCTCTGTAACTGCAAGGCTCAGAAGAGCCCACACACTCAGGTCTTAACCCCACTGTGCAGAAAGTGTCAAAACATGTTTTTCAGCAGAAATAAACATGTTTCTGCAAGTTTGGTCAACCCCATGTAACTTATGGGGCAGTAACAGGTCACTTTTCAAAACGTGTTTTTCAGCCCGAAATAAACGCGTTTTTTCAGACAGCTGTATCCCTATGTAACTGCAAGGCTCAGAAGAGCCCACACACTCAGGTCTTAACCCCAGTGTGCTGAAAGTGTCAAAACATGTTTTTCAGCAGAAATAAACATGTTTCTGCAAGTTTGGTCAACCCCATGTAACTTATGGGGCATTAACAGCTCACTTTTCAAAACGTGTTTTTCAGCCCGAAATAAACGCGTTTTTTCAGACAGCTGTATCCCTATGTAACTGCAAGGCTCAGAAGAGCCCACACACTCAGGTCTTAACCCCAGTGTGCTGAAAGTGTCAAAACATGTTTTTCAGCAGAAATAAACATGTTTCTGCAAGTTTGGTCAACCCCATGTAAGTTATGGGTCAGTAACAGCTCACTTTTCAAAACGTGTTTTTCAGCCCGAAATAAACGCGTTTTTTCAGACAGCTGTATCCCTATGTAACTGCAAGGCTCAGAAGAGCCCACACACTCAGGTCTTAACCCCAGTGTGCTGAAAGTGTCAAAACATGTTTTTCAGCAGAAATAAACATGTTTCTGCAAGTTTGGTCAACCCCATGTAAGTTATGGGGTAGTAACAGCACACTTTTCAAAACGTGTTTTTCAGCCCGAAATAAACGCGTTTTTTCAGACAGCTGTATCCCTATGTAACTGCAAGGCTCAGAAGAGCCCACAAACTCAGGTCTTAACCCCAGTGTGCTGAAAGTGTCAAAACATGTTTTTCAGCAGAAATAAACATGTTTCTGCAAGTTTGGTCAACCCCATGTAAGTTATGGGTCAGTAACAGCTCACTTTTCAAAACGTGTTTTTCAGCCCGAAATAAATGCGTTTTTTCAGACAGCTGTATCCCTATGTAACTGCAAGGCTCAGAAGAGCCCACACACTCAGGTCTTAACCCCAGTGTGCTGAAAGTGTCAAAACATGTTTTTCAGCAGAAATAAACATGTTTCTGCAAGTTTGGTCAACCCCATGTAAGTTATGGGGTAGTAACAGCACACTTTTCAAAACGTGTTTTTCAGCCCGAAATAAACGCGTTTTTTCAGACAGCTGTATCCCTATGTAACTGCAAGGCTCAGAATAGCCCACACACTCAGGTCTTAACCCCAGTGTGCTGACAGTGTCAAAACATGTTTTTCAGCAGAAATAAACATGTTTCTGCAAGTTTGGTCAACCCCATGTAACTTATGGGGCACTAACAGCTCACTTTTCAAAACGTGTTTTTCAGCCCGAAATAAACGCGTTTTTTCTGACAGCTGTATCCCTATGTAACTGCAAGGCTCAGAAGAGCCCACACACTCAGGTCTTAACCCCAGTGTGCTGACAGTGTCAAAACATGTTTTTCAGAAGAAATAAACATGTTTCTGCAAGTTTGGTCAACCCCATGTAAGTTATGGGGCAGTAACAGCACACTTTTCAAAACGTGTTTTTCAGCCCGAGATAAACACGTTTTTTCAGACAGCTGTATCCCTATGTAACTGCAAGGCTCAGAAGAGCCCACACACTCAGGTCTTAACCCCAGTGTGCTGAAAGTGTCAAAACATGTTTTTCAGCAGAAATAAACATGTTTCTGCAAGTTTGGTCAACCCCATGTAAGTTATGGGGCAGTAACAGCTCACTTTTCAAAACGTGTTTTTCAGCCCGAAATAAACGCGTTTTTTCAGACAGCTGTATCCCTATGTAACTGCAAGGCTCAGAAGAGCCCACACACTCAGGTCTTAACCCCAGTGTCATGAAAGTGTCAAAACATGTTTTTCAGCAGAAATAAACATGTTTCTGCAAGTTTGGTCAACCCCATGTAAGTTATGGAGTAGTAACAGCACACTTTTCAAAACGTGTTTTTCAGCCCGAAATAAACGCGTTTTTTCAGACAGCTGTATCCCTCTGTAACTGCAAGGCTCAGAAGAGCCCACACACTCAGGTCTTAACCCCACTGTGCAGAAAGTGTCAAAACATGTTTTTCAGCAGAAATAAACATGTTTCTGCAAGTTTGGTCAACCCCATGTAACTTATGGGGCAGTAACAGGTCACTTTTCAAAACGTGTTTTTCAGCCCGAAATAAACACGTTTTTTCAGACAGCTGTATCCCTATGTAACTGCAAGGCTCAGAAGAGCCCACACACTCAGGTCTTAACCCCAGTGTGCTGAAAGTGTCAAAACATGTTTTTCAGCAGAAATAAACATGTTTCTGCAAGTTTGGTCAACCCCATGTAACTTATGGGGCATTAACAGCTCACTTTTCAAAACGTGTTTTTCAGCCCGAAATAAACGCGTTTTTTCAGACAGCTGTATCCCTATGTAACTGCAAGGCTCAGAAGAGCCCACACACTCAGGTCTTAACCCCAGTGTGCTGAAAGTGTCAAAACATGTTTTTCAGCAGAAATAAACATGTTTCTGCAAGTTTGGTCAACCCCATGTAAGTTATGGGTCAGTAACAGCTCACTTTTCAAAACGTGTTTTTCAGACCGAAATAAACGCGTTTTTTCAGACAGCTGTATCCCTATGTAACTGCAAGGCTCAGAAGAGCCCACAAACTCAGGTCTTAACCCCAGTGTGCTGAAAGTGTCAAAACATGTTTTTCAGCAGAAATAAACATGTTTCTGCAAGTTTGGTCAACCCCATGTAAGTTATGGGTCAGTAACAGCTCACTTTTCAAAACGTGTTTTTCAGCCCGAAATAAACGCGTTTTTTCAGACAGCTGTATCCCTATGTAACTGCAAGGCTCAGAAGAGCCCACAAACTCAGGTCTAAACCCCAGTGTGCTGAAAGTGTCAAAACATGTTTTTCAGCTGAAATAAACATGTTTCTGCAAGTTTGGTCAACCCCATGTAACTTATGGGGCAGTAACAGCTCACTTTTCAAAACGTGTTTTTCAGCCCGAAATAAACGCGTTTTTTCAGACAGCTGTATCCCTATGTAACTGCAAGGCTCAGAAGAGCCCACACACTCAGGTCTTAACCCCAGTGTGCTGAAAGTGTCAAAACATGTTTTTCAGCAGAAATAAACATGTTTCTGCAAGTTTGGTCAACCCCATGTAAGTTATGGGTCAGTAACAGCTCACTTTTCAAAACGTGTTTTTCAGCCCGAAATAAACGCGTTTTTTCAGACAGCTGTATCCCTATGTAACTGGAAGGCTCAGAAGAGCCCACAAACTCAGGTCTTAACCCCAGTGTGCTGAAAGTGTCAAAACATGTTTTTCAGCTGAAATAAACATGTTTCTGCAAGTTTGGTCAACCCCATGTAACTTATGGGGCAGTAACAGCTCACTTTTCAAAACGTGTTTTTCAGCCCGAAATAAACGCGTTTTTTCAGACAGCTGTATCCCTATGTAACTGCAAGGCTCAAAAGAGCCCACACACTCAGGTCTTAACCCCAGTGTGCTGAAAGTGTCAAAACATGTTTTTCAGCAGAAAAAAACATGTTTCTGCAAGTTTGGTCAACCCCATGTAAGTTATGGGGTAGTAACAGCACACTTTTCAAAACGTGTTTTTCAGCCCGAAATAAACGCGTTTTTTCAGACAGCTGTATCCCTCTGTAACTGCAAGGCTCAGAAGAGCCCACACACTCAGGTCTTAACCCCACTGTGCAGAAAGTGTCAAAACATGTTTTTCAGCAGAAATAAACATGTTTCTGCAAGTTTGGTCAACCCCATGTAACTTATGGGGCAGTAACAGGTCACTTTTCAAAACGTGTTTTTCAGCCCGAAATAAACACGTTTTTTCAGACAGCTGTATCCCTATGTAACTGCAAGGCTCAGAAGAGCCCACACACTCAGGTCTTAACCCCAGTGTGCTGAAAGTGTCAAAACATGTTTTTCAGCAGAAATAAACATGTTTCTGCAAGTTTGGTCAACCCCATGTAACTTATGGGGCATTAACAGCTCACTTTTCAAAACGTGTTTTTCAGCCCGAAATAAACGCGTTTTTTCAGACAGCTGTATCCCTATGTAACTGCAAGGCTCAGAAGAGCCCACACACTCAGGTCTTAACCCCAGTGTGCTGAAAGTGTCAAAACATGTTTTTCAGCAGAAATAAACATGTTTCTGCAAGTTTGGTCAACCCCATGTAAGTTATGGGTCAGTAACAGCTCACTCTTCAAAACGTGTTTTTCAGCCCGAAATAAACGCGTTTTTTCAGACAGCTGTATCCCTATGTAACTGCAAGGCTCAGAAGAGCCCACAAACTCAGGTCTTAACCCCAGTGTGCTGAAAGTGTCAAAACATGTTTTTCAGCAGAAATAAACATGTTTCTGCAAGTTTGGTCAACCCCATGTAACTTATGGGGCAGTAACAGCTCACTTTTCAAAACGTGTTTTTCAGCCCGAAATAAACGCGTTTTTTCAGACAGCTGTATCCCTATGTAACTGCAAGGCTCAGAAGAGCCCACACACTCAGGTCTTAACCCCAGTGTGCTGAAAGTGTCAAAACATGTTTTTCAGCAGAAATAAACATGTTTCTGCAAGTTTGGTCAACCCCATGTAAGTTATGGGGTAGTAACAGCACACTTTTCAAAACGTGTTTTTCAGCCCGAAATAAACGCGTTTTTTCAGACAGCTGTATCCCTATGTAACTGCAAGGCTCAGAAGAGCCCACACACTCAGGTCTTAACCCCACTGTGCAGAAAGTGTCAAAACATGTTTTTCAGCAGAAATAAACATGTTTCTGCAAGTTTGGTCAACCCCATGTATCTTATGGGGCAGTAACAGGTCACTTTTCAAAACGTGTTTTTCAGCCCGAAATAAACACGTTTTTTCAGACAGCTGTATCCCTATGTAACTGCAAGGCTCAGAAGAGCCCACACACTCAGGTCTTAACCCCAGTGTGCTGAAAGTGTCAAAACATGTTTTTCAGCAGAAATAAACATGTTTCTGCAAGTTTGGTCAACCCCATGTAAGTTATGGGTCAGTAACAGCTCACTTTTCAAAACGTGTTTTTCAGCCCGAAATAAACGCGTTTTTTCAGACAGCTGTATCCCTATGTAACTGCAAGGCTCAGAATAGCCCACACACTCAGGTCTTAACCCCAGTGTGCTGACAGTGTCAAAACATGTTTTTCAGCAGAAATAAACATGTTTCTGCAAGTTTGGTCAACCCCATGTAACTTATGGGGCACTAACAGCTCACTTTTCAAAACGTGTTTTTCAGCCCGAAATAAACGCGTTTTTTCTGACAGCTGTATCCCTATGTAACTGCAAGGCTCAGAAGAGCCCACACACTCAGGTCTTAACCCCAGTGTGCTGACAGTGTCAAAACATGTTTTTCAGAAGAAATAAACATGTTTCTGCAAGTTTGGTCAACCCCATGTAAGTTATGGGGCAGTAACAGCACACTTTTCAAAACGTGTTTTTCAGCCCGAGATAAACACGTTTTTTCAGACAGCTGTATCCCTATGTAACTGCAAGGCTCAGAAGAGCCCACACACTCAGGTCTTAACCCCAGTGTGCTGAAAGTGTCAAAACATGTTTTTCAGCAGAAATAAACATGTTTCTGCAAGTTTGGTCAACCCCATGTAAGTTATGGGTCAGTAACAGCTCACTTTTCAAAACGTGTTTTTCAGCCCGAAATAAACGCGTTTTTTCAGACTGCTGTATCCCTATGTAACTGCAAGGCTCAAAAGAGCCCACAAACTCAGGTCTTAACCCCAGTGTGCTGAAAGTGTCAAAACATGTTTTTCAGCTGAAATAAACATGTTTCTGCAAGTTTGGTCAACCCCATGTAACTTATGGGGCAGTAACAGCTCACTTTTCAAAACGTGTTTTTCAGCCCGAAATAAACGCGTTTTTTCAGACAGCTGTATCCCTATGTAACTGCAAGGCTCAAAAGAGCCCACAAACTCAGGTCTTAACCCCAGTGTGCTGAAAGTGTCAAAACATGTTTTTCAGCAGAAATAAACATGTTTCTGCAAGTTTGGTCAACCCCATGTAACTTATGGAGTAGTAACAGCACACTTTTCAAAACGTGTTTTTCAGCCCGAAATAAACGCGTTTTTTCAGACAGCTGTATCCCTCTGTAACTGCAAGGCTCAGAAGAGCCCACACACTCAGGTCTTAACCCCACTGTGCAGAAAGTGTCAAAACATGTTTTTCAGCAGAAATAAACATGTTTCTGCAAGTTTGGTCAACCCCATGTAACTTATGGGGCAGTAACAGGTCACTTTTCAAAACGTGTTTTTCAGCCCGAAATAAACACCTTTTTTCAGACAGCTGTATCCCTATGTAACTGCAAGGCTCAGAAGAGCCCACACACTCAGGTCTTAACCCCAGTGTGCTGAAAGTGTCAAAACATGTTTTTCAGCAGAAATAAACATGTTTCTGCAAGTTTGGTCAACCCCATGTAACTTATGGGGCATTAACAGCTCACTTTTCAAAACGTGTTTTTCAGCCCGAAATAAACGCGTTTTTTCAGACAGCTGTATCCCTATGTAACTGCAAGGCTCAGAAGAGCCCACACACTCAGGTCTTAACCCCAGTGTCATGAAAGTGTCAAAACATGTTTTTCAGCAGAAATAAACATGTTTCTGCAAGTTTGGTCAACCCCATGTAACTTATGGGGCAGTAACAGGTCACTTTTCAAAACGTGTTTTTCAGCCCGAAATAAACACGTTTTTTCAGACAGCTGTATCCCTATGTAACTGCAAGGCTCAGAAGAGCCCACACACTCAGGTCTTAACCCCAGTGTGCTGAAAGTGTCAAAACATGTTTTTCAGCAGAAATAAACATGTTTCTGCAAGTTTGGTCAACCCCATGTAACTTATGGGGCATTAACAGCTCACTTTTCAAAACGTGTTTTTCAGCCCGAAATAAACGCGTTTTTTCAGACAGCTGTATCCCTATGTAACTGCAAGGCTCAGAAGAGCCCACACACTCAGGTCTTAACCCCAGTGTGCTGAAAGTGTCAAAACATGTTTTTCAGCAGAAATAAACATGTTTCTGCAAGTTTGGTCAACCCCATGTAACTTATGGGGCATTAACAGCTCACTTTTCAAAACGTGTTTTTCAGCCCGAAATAAACGCGTTTTTTCAGACAGCTGTATCCCTATGTAACTGCAAGGCTCAGAAGAGCCCACACACTCAGGTCTTAACCCCAGTGTGCTGAAAGTGTCAAAACATGTTTTTCAGCAGAAATAAACATGTTTCTGCAAGTTTGGTCAACCCCATGTAAGTTATGGGTCAGTAACAGCTCACTTTTCAAAACGTGTTTTTCAGCCCGAAATAAACGCGTTTTTTCAGACAGCTGTATCCCTATGTAACTGCAAGGCTCAGAAGAGCCCACACACTCAGGTCTTAACCCCAGTGTGCTGAAAGTGTCAAAACATGTTTTTCAGCAGAAATAAACATGTTTCTGCAAGTTTGGTCAACCCCATGTAAGTTATGGGGTAGTAACAGCACACTTTTCAAAACGTGTTTTTCAGCCCGAAATAAACGCGTTTTTTCAGACAGCTGTATCCCTATGTAACTGCAAGGCTCAGAAGAGCCCACACACTCAGGTCTTAACCCCAGTGTGCTGAAAGTGTCAAAACATGTTTTTCAGCAGAAATAAACATGTTTCTGCAAGTTTGGTCAACCCCATGTAAGTTATGGGGTAGTAACAGCACACTTTTCAAAACGTGTTTTTCAGCCCGAAATAAACGCGTTTTTTCAGACAGCTGTATCCCTATGTAACTGCAAGGCTCAGAAGAGCCCACACACTCAGGTCTTAACCCCACTGTGCAGAAAGTGTCAAAACATGTTTTTCAGCAGAAATAAACATGTTTCTGCAAGTTTGGTCAACCCCATGTATCTTATGGGGCAGTAACAGGTCACTTTTCAAAACGTGTTTTTCAGCCCGAAATAAACACGTTTTTTCAGACAGCTGTATCCCTATGTAACTGCAAGGCTCAGAAGAGCCCACACACTCAGGTCTTAACCCCAGTGTGCTGAAAGTGTCAAAACATGTTTTTCAGCAGAAATAAACATGTTTCTGCAAGTTTGGTCAACCCCATGTAAGTTATGGGTCAGTAACAGGTCACTTTTCAAAACGTGTTTTTCAGCCCGAAATAAACGCGTTTTTTCTGACAGCTGTATCCCTATGTAACTGCAAGGCTCAGAAGAGCCCACACACTCAGGTCTTAACCCCAGTGTGCTGACAGTGTCAAAACATGTTTTTCAGAAGAAATAAACATGTTTCTGCAAGTTTGGTCAACCCCATGTAAGTTATGGGGCAGTAACAGCACACTTTTCAAAACGTGTTTTTCAGCCCGAGATAAACACGTTTTTTCAGACAGCTGTATCCCTATGTAACTGCAAGGCTCAGAAGAGCCCACACACTCAGGTCTTAACCCCAGTGTGCTGAAAGTGTCAAAACATGTTTTTCAGCAGAAATAAACATGTTTCTGCAAGTTTGGTCAACCCCATGTAAGTTATGGGTCAGTAACAGCTCACTTTTCAAAACGTGTTTTTCAGCCCGAAATAAACGCGTTTTTTCAGACTGCTGTATCCCTATGTAACTGCAAGGCTCAAAAGAGCCCACAAACTCAGGTCTTAACCCCAGTGTGCTGAAAGTGTCAAAACATGTTTTTCAGCTGAAATAAACATGTTTCTGCAAGTTTGGTCAACCCCATGTAACTTATGGGGCAGTAACAGCTCACTTTTCAAAACGTGTTTTTCAGCCCGAAATAAACGCGTTTTTTCAGACAGCTGTATCCCTATGTAACTGCAAGGCTCAGAAGAGCCCACACACTCAGGTCTTAACCCCACTGTGCAGAAAGTGTCAAAACATGTTTTTCAGCAGAAATAAACATGTTTCTGCAAGTTTGGTCAACCCCATGTAAGTTATGGGTCAGTAACAGCTCACTTTTCAAAACGTGTTTTTCAGCCCGAAATAAACGCGTTTTTTCAGACTGCTGTATCCCTATGTAACTGCAAGGCTCAGAAGAGCCCACAAACTCAGGTCTTAACCCCAGTGTGCTGAAAGTGTCAAAACATGTTTTTCAGCTGAAATAAACATGTTTCTGCAAGTTTGGTCAACCCCATGTAACTTATGGGGCAGTAACAGCTCACTTTTCAAAACGTGTTTTTCAGCCCGAAATAAACGCGTTTTTTCAGACAGCTGTATCCCTATGTAACTGCAAGGCTCAAAAGAGCCCACAAACTCAGGTCTTAACCCCAGTGTGCTGAAAGTGTCAAAACATGTTTTTCAGCAGAAATAAACATGTTTCTGCAAGTTTGGTCAACCCCATGTAACTTATGGGGCAGTAACAGCTCACTTTTCAAAACGTGTTTTTCAGCCCGAAATAAACGCGTTTTTTCAGACAGCTGTATCCCTATGTAACTGCAAGGCTCAAAAGAGCCCACAAACTCAGGTCTTAACCCCACTGTGCAGAAAGTGTCAAAACATGTTTTTCAGCAGAAATAAACATGTTTCTGCAAGTTTGGTCAACCCCATGTAACTTATGGGGCAGTAACAGGTCACTTTTCAAAACGTGTTTTTCAGCCCGAAATAAACACCTTTTTTCAGACAGCTGTATCCCTATGTAACTGCAAGGCTCAGAAGAGCCCACACACTCAGGTCTTAACCCCAGTGTGCTGAAAGTGTCAAAACATGTTTTTCAGCAGAAATAAACATGTTTCTGCAAGTTTGGTCAACCCCATGTAACTTATGGGGCATTAACAGCTCACTTTTCAAAACGTGTTTTTCAGCCCGAAATAAACGCGTTTTTTCAGACAGCTGTATCCCTATGTAACTGCAAGGCTCAGAAGAGCCCACACACTCAGGTCTTAACCCCAGTGTCATGAAAGTGTCAAAACATGTTTTTCAGCAGAAATAAACATGTTTCTGCAAGTTTGGTCAACCCCATGTAACTTATGGGGCAGTAACAGGTCACTTTTCAAAACGTGTTTTTCAGCCCGAAATAAACACGTTTTTTCAGACAGCTGTATCCCTATGTAACTGCAAGGCTCAGAAGAGCCCACACACTCAGGTCTTAACCCCAGTGTGCTGAAAGTGTCAAAACATGTTTTTCAGCAGAAATAAACATGTTTCTGCAAGTTTGGTCAACCCCATGTAACTTATGGGGCATTAACAGCTCACTTTTCAAAACGTGTTTTTCAGCCCGAAATAAACGCGTTTTTTCAGACAGCTGTATCCCTATGTAACTGCAAGGCTCAGAAGAGCCCACACACTCAGGTCTTAACCCCAGTGTGCTGAAAGTGTCAAAACATGTTTTTCAGCAGAAATAAACATGTTTCTGCAAGTTTGGTCAACCCCATGTAACTTATGGGGCATTAACAGCTCACTTTTCAAAACGTGTTTTTCAGCCCGAAATAAACGCGTTTTTTCAGACAGCTGTATCCCTATGTAACTGCAAGGCTCAGAAGAGCCCACACACTCAGGTCTTAACCCCAGTGTGCTGAAAGTGTCAAAACATGTTTTTCAGCAGAAATAAACATGTTTCTGCAAGTTTGGTCAACCCCATGTAAGTTATGGGTCAGTAACAGCTCACTTTTCAAAACGTGTTTTTCAGCCCGAAATAAACGCGTTTTTTCAGACAGCTGTATCCCTATGTAACTGCAAGGCTCAGAAGAGCCCACACACTCAGGTCTTAACCCCAGTGTGCTGAAAGTGTCAAAACATGTTTTTCAGCAGAAATAAACATGTTTCTGCAAGTTTGGTCAACCCCATGTAAGTTATGGGGTAGTAACAGCACACTTTTCAAAACGTGTTTTTCAGCCCGAAATAAACGCGTTTTTTCAGACAGCTGTATCCCTATGTAACTGCAAGGCTCAGAAGAGCCCACACACTCAGGTCTTAACCCCAGTGTGCTGAAAGTGTCAAAACATGTTTTTCAGCAGAAATAAACATGTTTCTGCAAGTTTGGTCAACCCCATGTAAGTTATGGGGTAGTAACAGCACACTTTTCAAAACGTGTTTTTCAGCCCGAAATAAACGCGTTTTTTCAGACAGCTGTATCCCTATGTAACTGCAAGGCTCAGAATAGCCCACACACTCAGGTCTTAACCCCAGTGTGCTGACAGTGTCAAAACATGTTTTTCAGCAGAAATAAACATGTTTCTGCAAGTTTGGTCAACCCCATGTAACTTATGGGGCACTAACAGCTCACTTTTCAAAACGTGTTTTTCAGCCCGAAATAAACGCGTTTTTTCTGACAGCTGTATCCCTATGTAACTGCAAGGCTCAGAAGAGCCCACACACTCAGGTCTTAACCCCAGTGTGCTGACAGTGTCAAAACATGTTTTTCAGAAGAAATAAACATGTTTCTGCAAGTTTGGTCAACCCCATGTAAGTTATGGGGCAGTAACAGCACACTTTTCAAAACGTGTTTTTCAGCCCGAGATAAACACGTTTTTTCAGACAGCTGTATCCCTATGTAACTGCAAGGCTCAGAAGAGCCCACACACTCAGGTCTTAACCCCAGTGTGCTGAAAGTGTCAAAACATGTTTTTCAGCAGAAATAAACATGTTTCTGCAAGTTTGGTCAACCCCATGTAAGTTATGGGTCAGTAACAGCTCACTTTTCAAAACGTGTTTTTCAGCCCGAAATAAACGCGTTTTTTCAGACTGCTGTATCCCTATGTAACTGCAAGGCTCAGAAGAGCCCACAAACTCAGGTCTTAACCCCAGTGTGCTGAAAGTGTCAAAACATGTTTTTCAGCTGAAATAAACATGTTTCTGCAAGTTTGGTCAACCCCATGTAACTTATGGGGCAGTAACAGCTCACTTTTCAAAACGTGTTTTTCAGCCCGAAATAAACGCGTTTTTTCAGACAGCTGTATCCCTATGTAACTGCAAGGCTCAAAAGAGCCCACAAACTCAGGTCTTAACCCCAGTGTGCTGAAAGTGTCAAAACATGTTTTTCAGCAGAAATAAACATGTTTCTGCAAGTTTGGTCAACCCCATGTAACTTATGGGGCAGTAACAGCTCACTTTTCAAAACGTGTTTTTCAGCCCGAAATAAACGCGTTTTTTCAGACAGCTGTATCCCTATGTAACTGCAAGGCTCAAAAGAGCCCACAAACTCAGGTCTTAACCCCAGTGTGCTGAAAGTGTCAAAACATGTTTTTCAGCAGAAATAAACATGTTTCTGCAAGTTTGGTCAACCCCATGTAAGTTATGGAGTAGTAACAGCACACTTTTCAAAACGTGTTTTTCAGCCCGAAATAAACGCGTTTTTTCAGACAGCTGTATCCCTCTGTAACTGCAAGGCTCAGAAGAGCCCACACACTCAGGTCTTAACCCCACTGTGCAGAAAGTGTCAAAACATGTTTTTCAGCAGAAATAAACATGTTTCTGCAAGTTTGGTCAACCCCATGTAACTTATGGGGCAGTAACAGGTCACTTTTCAAAACGTGTTTTTCAGCCCGAAATAAACACGTTTTTTCAGACAGCTGTATCCCTAAGTAACTGCAAGGCTCAGAAGAGCCCACACACTCAGGTCTTAACCCCAGTGTGCTGAAAGTGTCAAAACATGTTTTTCAGCAGAAATAAACATGTTTCTGCAAGTTTGGTCAACCCCATGTAACTTATGGGGCATTAACAGCTCACTTTTCAAAACGTGTTTTTCAGCCCGAAATAAACGCGTTTTTTCAGACAGCTGTATCCCTATGTAACTGCAAGGCTCAGAAGAGCCCACACACTCAGGTCTTAACCCCAGTGTCATGAAAGTGTCAAAACATGTTTTTCAGCAGAAATAAACATGTTTCTGCAAGTTTGGTCAACCCCATGTAACTTATGGGGCAGTAACAGGTCACTTTTCAAAACGTGTTTTTCAGCCCGAAATAAACACGTTTTTTCAGACAGCTGTATCCCTATGTAACTGCAAGGCTCAGAAGAGCCCACACACTCAGGTCTTAACCCCAGTGTGCTGAAAGTGTCAAAACATGTTTTTCAGCAGAAATAAACATGTTTCTGCAAGTTTGGTCAACCCCATGTAACTTATGGGGCATTAACAGCTCACTTTTCAAAACGTGTTTTTCAGCCCGAAATAAACGCGTTTTTTCAGACAGCTGTATCCCTATGTAACTGCAAGGCTCAGAAGAGCCCACACACTCAGGTCTTAACCCCAGTGTGCTGAAAGTGTCAAAACATGTTTTTCAGCAGAAATAAACATGTTTCTGCAAGTTTGGTCAACCCCATGTAAGTTATGGGTCAGTAACAGCTCACTTTTCAAAACGTGTTTTTCAGCCCGAAATAAACGCGTTTTTTCAGACAGCTGTATCCCTATGTAACTGCAAGGCTCAGAATAGCCCACACACTCAGGTCTTAACCCCAGTGTGCTGACAGTGTCAAAACATGTTTTTCAGCAGAAATAAACATGTTTCTGCAAGTTTGGTCAACCCCATGTAACTTATGGGGCACTAACAGCTCACTTTTCAAAACGTGTTTTTCAGCCCGAAATAAACGCGTTTTTTCTGACAGCTGTATCCCTATGTAACTGCAAGGCTCAGAAGAGCCCACACACTCAGGTCTTAACCCCAGTGTGCTGACAGTGTCAAAACATGTTTTTCAGAAGAAATAAACATGTTTCTGCAAGTTTGGTCAACCCCATGTAAGTTATGGGGCAGTAACAGCACACTTTTCAAAACGTGTTTTTCAGCCCGAGATAAACACGTTTTTTCAGACAGCTGTATCCCTATGTAACTGCAAGGCTCAGAAGAGCCCACACACTCAGGTCTTAACCCCAGTGTGCTGAAAGTGTCAAAACATGTTTTTCAGCAGAAATAAACATGTTTCTGCAAGTTTGGTCAACCCCATGTAAGTTATGGGTCAGTAACAGCTCACTTTTCAAAACGTGTTTTTCAGCCCGAAATAAACGCGTTTTTTCAGACTGCTGTATCCCTATGTAACTGCAAGGCTCAAAAGAGCCCACAAACTCAGGTCTTAACCCCAGTGTGCTGAAAGTGTCAAAACATGTTTTTCAGCTGAAATAAACATGTTTCTGCAAGTTTGGTCAACCCCATGTAACTTATGGAGTAGTAACAGCACACTTTTCAAAACGTGTTTTTCAGCCCGAAATAAACGCGTTTTTTCAGACAGCTGTATCCCTCTGTAACTGCAAGGCTCAGAAGAGCCCACACACTCAGGTCTTAACCCCACTGTGCAGAAAGTGTCAAAACATGTTTTTCAGCAGAAATAAACATGTTTCTGCAAGTTTGGTCAACCCCATGTAACTTATGGGGCAGTAACAGGTCACTTTTCAAAACGTGTTTTTCAGCCCGAAATAAACACCTTTTTTCAGACAGCTGTATCCCTATGTAACTGCAAGGCTCAGAAGAGCCCACACACTCAGGTCTTAACCCCAGTGTGCTGAAAGTGTCAAAACATGTTTTTCAGCAGAAATAAACATGTTTCTGCAAGTTTGGTCAACCCCATGTAACTTATGGGGCATTAACAGCTCACTTTTCAAAACGTGTTTTTCAGCCCGAAATAAACGCGTTTTTTCAGACAGCTGTATCCCTATGTAACTGCAAGGCTCAGAAGAGCCCACACACTCAGGTCTTAACCCCAGTGTGCTGAAAGTGTCAAAACATGTTTTTCAGCAGAAATAAACATGTTTCTGCAAGTTTGGTCAACCCCATGTAACTTATGGGGCATTAACAGCTCACTTTTCAAAACGTGTTTTTCAGCCCGAAATAAACGCGTTTTTTCAGACAGCTGTATCCCTATGTAACTGCAAGGCTCAGAAGAGCCCACACACTCAGGTCTTAACCCCAGTGTGCTGAAAGTGTCAAAACATGTTTTTCAGCAGAAATAAACATGTTTCTGCAAGTTTGGTCAACCCCATGTAAGTTATGGGTCAGTAACAGCTCACTTTTCAAAACGTGTTTTTCAGCCCGAAATAAACGCGTTTTTTCAGACAGCTGTATCCCTATGTAACTGCAAGGCTCAGAAGAGCCCACACACTCAGGTCTTAACCCCAGTGTGCTGAAAGTGTCAAAACATGTTTTTCAGCAGAAATAAACATGTTTCTGCAAGTTTGGTCAACCCCATGTAAGTTATGGGGTAGTAACAGCACACTTTTCAAAACGTGTTTTTCAGCCCGAAATAAACGCGTTTTTTCAGACAGCTGTATCCCTATGTAACTGCAAGGCTCAGAAGAGCCCACACACTCAGGTCTTAACCCCAGTGTGCTGAAAGTGTCAAAACATGTTTTTCAGCAGAAATAAACATGTTTCTGCAAGTTTGGTCAACCCCATGTAAGTTATGGGGTAGTAACAGCACACTTTTCAAAACGTGTTTTTCAGCCCGAAATAAACGCGTTTTTTCAGACAGCTGTATCCCTATGTAACTGCAAGGCTCAGAAGAGCCCACACACTCAGGTCTTAACCCCAGTGTCATGAAAGTGTCAAAACATGTTTTTCAGCAGAAATAAACATGTTTCTGCAAGTTTGGTCAACCCCATGTAACTTATGGGGCAGTAACAGGTCACTTTTCAAAACGTGTTTTTCAGCCCGAAATAAACACGTTTTTTCTGACAGCTTTATCCCTATGTAACTGCAAGGCTCAGAAGAGCCCACACACTCAGGTCTTAACCCCAGTGTGCTGACAGTGTCAAAACATGTTTTTCAGAAGAAATAAACATGTTTCTGCAAGTTTGGTCAACCCCATGTAAGTTATGGGGCAGTAACAGCACACTTTTCAAAACGTGTTTTTCAGCCCGAGATAAACACGTTTTTTCAGACAGCTGTATCCCTATGTAACTGCAAGGCTCAGAAGAGCCCACACACTCAGGTCTTAACCCCAGTGTGCTGAAAGTGTCAAAACATGTTTTTCAGCAGAAATAAACATGTTTCTGCAAGTTTGGTCAACCCCATGTAAGTTATGGGTCAGTAACAGCTCACTTTTCAAAACGTGTTTTTCAGCCCGAAATAAACGCGTTTTTTCAGACTGCTGTATCCCTATGTAACTGCAAGGCTCAAAAGAGCCCACAAACTCAGGTCTTAACCCCAGTGTGCTGAAAGTGTCAAAACATGTTTTTCAGCTGAAATAAACATGTTTCTGCAAGTTTGGTCAACCCCATGTAACTTATGGAGTAGTAACAGCACACTTTTCAAAACGTGTTTTTCAGCCCGAAATAAACGCGTTTTTTCAGACAGCTGTATCCCTCTGTAACTGCAAGGCTCAGAAGAGCCCACACACTCAGGTCTTAACCCCACTGTGCAGAAAGTGTCAAAACATGTTTTTCAGCAGAAATAAACATGTTTCTGCAAGTTTGGTCAACCCCATGTAACTTATGGGGCAGTAACAGGTCACTTTTCAAAACGTGTTTTTCAGCCCGAAATAAACACCTTTTTTCAGACAGCTGTATCCCTATGTAACTGCAAGGCTCAGAAGAGCCCACACACTCAGGTCTTAACCCCAGTGTGCTGAAAGTGTCAAAACATGTTTTTCAGCAGAAATAAACATGTTTCTGCAAGTTTGGTCAACCCCATGTAACTTATGGGGCATTAACAGCTCACTTTTCAAAACGTGTTTTTCAGCCCGAAATAAACGCGTTTTTTCAGACAGCTGTATCCCTATGTAACTGCAAGGCTCAGAAGAGCCCACACACTCAGGTCTTAACCCCAGTGTCATGAAAGTGTCAAAACATGTTTTTCAGCAGAAATAAACATGTTTCTGCAAGTTTGGTCAACCCCATGTAACTTATGGGGCAGTAACAGGTCACTTTTCAAAACGTGTTTTTCAGCCCGAAATAAACACGTTTTTTCAGACAGCTGTATCCCTATGTAACTGCAAGGCTCAGAAGAGCCCACACACTCAGGTCTTAACCCCAGTGTGCTGAAAGTGTCAAAACATGTTTTTCAGCAGAAATAAACATGTTTCTGCAAGTTTGGTCAACCCCATGTAACTTATGGGGCATTAACAGCTCACTTTTCAAAACGTGTTTTTCAGCCCGAAATAAACGCGTTTTTTCAGACAGCTGTATCCCTATGTAACTGCAAGGCTCAGAAGAGCCCACACACTCAGGTCTTAACCCCAGTGTGCTGAAAGTGTCAAAACATGTTTTTCAGCAGAAATAAACATGTTTCTGCAAGTTTGGTCAACCCCATGTAACTTATGGGGCATTAACAGCTCACTTTTCAAAACGTGTTTTTCAGCCCGAAATAAACGCGTTTTTTCAGACAGCTGTATCCCTATGTTACTGCAAGGCTCAGAAGAGCCCACACACTCAGGTCTTAACCCCAGTGTGCTGAAAGTGTCAAAACATGTTTTTCAGCAGAAATAAACATGTTTCTGCAAGTTTGGTCAACCCCATGTAAGTTATGGGTCAGTAACAGCTCACTTTTCAAAACGTGTTTTTCAGCCCGAAATAAACGCGTTTTTTCAGACAGCTGTATCCCTATGTAACTGCAAGGCTCAGAAGAGCCCACACACTCAGGTCTTAACCCCAGTGTGCTGAAAGTGTCAAAACATGTTTTTCAGCAGAAATAAACATGTTTCTGCAAGTTTGGTCAACCCCATGTAAGTTATGGGGTAGTAACAGCACACTTTTCAAAACGTGTTTTTCAGCCCGAAATAAACGCGTTTTTTCAGACAGCTGTATCCCTATGTAACTGCAAGGCTCAGAAGAGCCCACACACTCAGGTCTTAACCCCAGTGTGCTGAAAGTGTCAAAACATGTTTTTCAGCAGAAATAAACATGTTTCTGCAAGTTTGGTCAACCCCATGTAAGTTATGGGGTAGTAACAGCACACTTTTCAAAACGTGTTTTTCAGCCCGAAATAAACGCGTTTTTTCAGACAGCTGTATCCCTATGTAACTGCAAGGCTCAGAAGAGCCCACACACTCAGGTCTTAACCCCAGTGTGCTGAAAGTGTCAAAACATGTTTTTCAGCAGAAATAAACATGTTTCTGCAAGTTTGGTCAACCCCATGTAAGTTATGGGGTAGTAACAGCACACTTTTCAAAACGTGTTTTTCAGCCCGAAATAAACGCGTTTTTTCAGACAGCTGTATCCCTATGTAACTGCAAGGCTCAGAAGAGCCCACACACTCAGGTCTTAACCCCACTGTGCAGAAAGTGTCAAAACATGTTTTTCAGCAGAAATAAACATGTTTCTGCAAGTTTGGTCAACCCCATGTATCTTATGGGGCAGTAACAGGTCACTTTTCAAAACGTGTTTTTCAGCCCGAAATAAACACGTTTTTTCAGACAGCTGTATCCCTATGTAACTGCAAGGCTCAGAAGAGCCCACACACTCAGGTCTTAACCCCAGTGTGCTGAAAGTGTCAAAACATGTTTTTCAGCAGAAATAAACATGTTTCTGCAAGTTTGGTCAACCCCATGTAAGTTATGGGTCAGTAACAGGTCACTTTTCAAAACGTGTTTTTCAGCCCGAAATAAACGCGTTTTTTCTGACAGCTGTATCCCTATGTAACTGCAAGGCTCAGAAGAGCCCACACACTCAGGTCTTAACCCCAGTGTGCTGACAGTGTCAAAACATGTTTTTCAGAAGAAATAAACATGTTTCTGCAAGTTTGGTCAACCCCATGTAAGTTATGGGGCAGTAACAGCACACTTTTCAAAACGTGTTTTTCAGCCCGAGATAAACACGTTTTTTCAGACAGCTGTATCCCTATGTAACTGCAAGGCTCAGAAGAGCCCACACACTCAGGTCTTAACCCCAGTGTGCTGAAAGTGTCAAAACATGTTTTTCAGCAGAAATAAACATGTTTCTGCAAGTTTGGTCAACCCCATGTAAGTTATGGGTCAGTAACAGCTCACTTTTCAAAACGTGTTTTTCAGCCCGAAATAAACGCGTTTTTTCAGACTGCTGTATCCCTATGTAACTGCAAGGCTCAAAAGAGCCCACAAACTCAGGTCTTAACCCCAGTGTGCTGAAAGTGTCAAAACATGTTTTTCAGCTGAAATAAACATGTTTCTGCAAGTTTGGTCAACCCCATGTAACTTATGGGGCAGTAACAGCTCACTTTTCAAAACGTGTTTTTCAGCCCGAAATAAACGCGTTTTTTCAGACAGCTGTATCCCTATGTAACTGCAAGGCTCAAAAGAGCCCACAAACTCAGGTCTTAACCCCAGTGTGCTGAAAGTGTCAAAACATGTTTTTCAGCAGAAATAAACATGTTTCTGCAAGTTTGGTCAACCCCATGTAAGTTATGGAGTAGTAACAGCACACTTTTCAAAACGTGTTTTTCAGCCCGAAATAAACCATTTTTTTCAGACAGCTGTATCCCTCTGTAACTGCAAGGCTCAGAAGAGCCCACACACTCAGGTCTTAACCCCACTGTGCAGAAAGTGTCAAAACATGTTTTTCAGCAGAAATAAACATGTTTCTGCAAGTTTGGTCAACCCCATGTAACTTATGGGGCAGTAACAGGTCACTTTTCAAAACGTGTTTTTCAGCCCGAAATAAACACGTTTTTTCAGACAGCTGTATCCCTAAGTAACTGCAAGGCTCAGAAGAGCCCACACACTCAGGTCTTAACCCCAGTGTGCTGAAAGTGTCAAAACATGTTTTTCAGCAGAAATAAACATGTTTCTGCAAGTTTGGTCAACCCCATGTAACTTATGGGGCATTAACAGCTCACTTTTCAAAACGTGTTTTTCAGCCCGAAATAAACGCGTTTTTTCAGACAGCTGTATCCCTATGTAACTGCAAGGCTCAGAAGAGCCCACACACTCAGGTCTTAACCCCAGTGTCATGAAAGTGTCAAAACATGTTTTTCAGCAGAAATAAACATGTTTCTGCAAGTTTGGTCAACCCCATGTAACTTATGGGGCAGTAACAGGTCACTTTTCAAAACGTGTTTTTCAGCCCGAAATAAACACGTTTTTTCAGACAGCTGTATCCCTATGTAACTGCAAGGCTCAGAAGAGCCCACACACTCAGGTCTTAACCCCAGTGTGCTGAAAGTGTCAAAACATGTTTTTCAGCAGAAATAAACATGTTTCTGCAAGTTTGGTCAACCCCATGTAACTTATGGGGCATTAACAGCTCACTTTTCAAAACGTGTTTTTCAGCCCGAAATAAACGCGTTTTTTCAGACAGCTGTATCCCTATGTAACTGCAAGGCTCAGAAGAGCCCACACACTCAGGTCTTAACCCCAGTGTGCTGAAAGTGTCAAAACATGTTTTTCAGCAGAAATAAACATGTTTCTGCAAGTTTGGTCAACCCCATGTAAGTTATGGGTCAGTAACAGCTCACTTTTCAAAACGTGTTTTTCAGCCCGAAATAAACGCGTTTTTTCAGACAGCTGTATCCCTATGTAACTGCAAGGCTCAGAAGAGCCCACACACTCAGGTCTTAACCCCAGTGTGCTGAAAGTGTCAAAACATGTTTTTCAGCAGAAATAAACATGTTTCTGCAAGTTTGGTCAACCCCATGTAAGTTATGGGTCAGTAACAGCTCACTTTTCAAAACGTGTTTTTCAGCCCGAAATAAACGCGTTTTTTCAGACAGCTGTATCCCTATGTAACTGCAAGGCTCAGAATAGCCCACACACTCAGGTCTTAACCCCAGTGTGCTGACAGTGTCAAAACATGTTTTTCAGCAGAAATAAACATGTTTCTGCAAGTTTGGTCAACCCCATGTAACTTATGGGGCACTAACAGCTCACTTTTCAAAACGTGTTTTTCAGCCCGAAATAAACGCGTTTTTTCTGACAGCTGTATCCCTATGTAACTGCAAGGCTCAGAAGAGCCCACACACTCAGGTCTTAACCCCAGTGTGCTGACAGTGTCAAAACATGTTTTTCAGAAGAAATAAACATGTTTCTGCAAGTTTGGTCAACCCCATGTAAGTTATGGGGCAGTAACAGCACACTTTTCAAAACGTGTTTTTCAGCCCGAGATAAACACGTTTTTTCAGACAGCTGTATCCCTATGTAACTGCAAGGCTCAGAAGAGCCCACACACTCAGGTCTTAACCCCAGTGTGCTGAAAGTGTCAAAACATGTTTTTCAGCAGAAATAAACATGTTTCTGCAAGTTTGGTCAACCCCATGTAAGTTATGGGTCAGTAACAGCTCACTTTTCAAAACGTGTTTTTCAGCCCGAAATAAACGCGTTTTTTCAGACTGCTGTATCCCTATGTAACTGCAAGGCTCAAAAGAGCCCACAAACTCAGGTCTTAACCCCAGTGTGCTGAAAGTGTCAAAACATGTTTTTCAGCTGAAATAAACATGTTTCTGCAAGTTTGGTCAACCCCATGTAACTTATGGAGTAGTAACAGCACACTTTTCAAAACGTGTTTTTCAGCCCGAAATAAACGCGTTTTTTCAGACAGCTGTATCCCTCTGTAACTGCAAGGCTCAGAAGAGCCCACACACTCAGGTCTTAACCCCACTGTGCAGAAAGTGTCAAAACATGTTTTTCAGCAGAAATAAACATGTTTCTGCAAGTTTGGTCAACCCCATGTAACTTATGGGGCAGTAACAGGTCACTTTTCAAAACGTGTTTTTCAGCCCGAAATAAACACCTTTTTTCAGACAGCTGTATCCCTATGTAACTGCAAGGCTCAGAAGAGCCCACACACTCAGGTCTTAACCCCAGTGTGCTGAAAGTGTCAAAACATGTTTTTCAGCAGAAATAAACATGTTTCTGCAAGTTTGGTCAACCCCATGTAACTTATGGGGCATTAACAGCTCACTTTTCAAAACGTGTTTTTCAGCCCGAAATAAACGCGTTTTTTCAGACAGCTGTATCCCTATGTAACTGCAAGGCTCAGAAGAGCCCACACACTCAGGTCTTAACCCCAGTGTCATGAAAGTGTCAAAACATGTTTTTCAGCAGAAATAAACATGTTTCTGCAAGTTTGGTCAACCCCATGTAACTTATGGGGCAGTAACAGGTCACTTTTCAAAACGTGTTTTTCAGCCCGAAATAAACACGTTTTTTCAGACAGCTGTATCCCTATGTAACTGCAAGGCTCAGAAGAGCCCACACACTCAGGTCTTAACCCCAGTGTGCTGAAAGTGTCAAAACATGTTTTTCAGCAGAAATAAACATGTTTCTGCAAGTTTGGTCAACCCCATGTAACTTATGGGGCATTAACAGCTCACTTTTCAAAACGTGTTTTTCAGCCCGAAATAAACGCGTTTTTTCAGACAGCTGTATCCCTATGTAACTGCAAGGCTCAGAAGAGCCCACACACTCAGGTCTTAACCCCAGTGTGCTGAAAGTGTCAAAACATGTTTTTCAGCAGAAATAAACATGTTTCTGCAAGTTTGGTCAACCCCATGTAACTTATGGGGCATTAACAGCTCACTTTTCAAAACGTGTTTTTCAGCCCGAAATAAACGCGTTTTTTCAGACAGCTGTATCCCTATGTAACTGCAAGGCTCAGAAGAGCCCACACACTCAGGTCTTAACCCCAGTGTGCTGAAAGTGTCAAAACATGTTTTTCAGCAGAAATAAACATGTTTCTGCAAGTTTGGTCAACCCCATGTAAGTTATGGGTCAGTAACAGCTCACTTTTCAAAACGTGTTTTTCAGCCCGAAATAAACGCGTTTTTTCAGACAGCTGTATCCCTATGTAACTGCAAGGCTCAGAAGAGCCCACACACTCAGGTCTTAACCCCAGTGTGCTGAAAGTGTCAAAACATGTTTTTCAGCAGAAATAAACATGTTTCTGCAAGTTTGGTCAACCCCATGTAAGTTATGGGGTAGTAACAGCACACTTTTCAAAACGTGTTTTTCAGCCCGAAATAAACGCGTTTTTTCAGACAGCTGTATCCCTATGTAACTGCAAGGCTCAGAAGAGCCCACACACTCAGGTCTTAACCCCAGTGTGCTGAAAGTGTCAAAACATGTTTTTCAGCAGAAATAAACATGTTTCTGCAAGTTTGGTCAACCCCATGTAAGTTATGGGGTAGTAACAGCACACTTTTCAAAACGTGTTTTTCAGCCCGAAATAAACGCGTTTTTTCAGACAGCTGTATCCCTATGTAACTGCAAGGCTCAGAAGAGCCCACACACTCAGGTCTTAACCCCAGTGTGCTGAAAGTGTCAAAACATGTTTTTCAGCAGAAATAAACATGTTTCTGCAAGTTTGGTCAACCCCATGTAAGTTATGGGGTAGTAACAGCACACTTTTCAAAACGTGTTTTTCAGCCCGAAATAAACGCGTTTTTTCAGACAGCTGTATCCCTATGTAACTGCAAGGCTCAGAAGAGCCCACACACTCAGGTCTTAACCCCACTGTGCAGAAAGTGTCAAAACATGTTTTTCAGCAGAAATAAACATGTTTCTGCAAGTTTGGTCAACCCCATGTATCTTATGGGGCAGTAACAGGTCACTTTTCAAAACGTGTTTTTCAGCCCGAAATAAACACGTTTTTTCAGACAGCTGTATCCCTATGTAACTGCAAGGCTCAGAAGAGCCCACACACTCAGGTCTTAACCCCAGTGTGCTGAAAGTGTCAAAACATGTTTTTCAGCAGAAATAAACATGTTTCTGCAAGTTTGGTCAACCCCATGTAAGTTATGGGTCAGTAACAGGTCACTTTTCAAAACGTGTTTTTCAGCCCGAAATAAACGCGTTTTTTCTGACAGCTGTATCCCTATGTAACTGCAAGGCTCAGAAGAGCCCACACACTCAGGTCTTAACCCCAGTGTGCTGACAGTGTCAAAACATGTTTTTCAGAAGAAATAAACATGTTTCTGCAAGTTTGGTCAACCCCATGTAAGTTATGGGGCAGTAACAGCACACTTTTCAAAACGTGTTTTTCAGCCCGAGATAAACACGTTTTTTCAGACAGCTGTATCCCTATGTAACTGCAAGGCTCAGAAGAGCCCACACACTCAGGTCTTAACCCCAGTGTGCTGAAAGTGTCAAAACATGTTTTTCAGCAGAAATAAACATGTTTCTGCAAGTTTGGTCAACCCCATGTAAGTTATGGGTCAGTAACAGCTCACTTTTCAAAACGTGTTTTTCAGCCCGAAATAAACGCGTTTTTTCAGACTGCTGTATCCCTATGTAACTGCAAGGCTCAAAAGAGCCCACAAACTCAGGTCTTAACCCCAGTGTGCTGAAAGTGTCAAAACATGTTTTTCAGCTGAAATAAACATGTTTCTGCAAGTTTGGTCAACCCCATGTAACTTATGGGGCAGTAACAGCTCACTTTTCAAAACGTGTTTTTCAGCCCGAAATAAACGCGTTTTTTCAGACAGCTGTATCCCTCTGTAACTGCAAGGCTCAGAAGAGCCCACACACTCAGGTCTTAACCCCACTGTGCAGAAAGTGTCAAAACATGTTTTTCAGCAGAAATAAACATGTTTCTGCAAGTTTGGTCAACCCCATGTAACTTATGGGGCAGTAACAGGTCACTTTTCAAAACGTGTTTTTCAGCCCGAAATAAACACGTTTTTTCAGACAGCTGTATCCCTAAGTAACTGCAAGGCTCAGAAGAGCCCACACACTCAGGTCTTAACCCCAGTGTGCTGAAAGTGTCAAAACATGTTTTTCAGCAGAAATAAACATGTTTCTGCAAGTTTGGTCAACCCCATGTAACTTATGGGGCATTAACAGCTCACTTTTCAAAACGTGTTTTTCAGCCCGAAATAAACGCGTTTTTTCAGACAGCTGTATCCCTATGTAACTGCAAGGCTCAGAAGAGCCCACACACTCAGGTCTTAACCCCAGTGTCATGAAAGTGTCAAAACATGTTTTTCAGCAGAAATAAACATGTTTCTGCAAGTTTGGTCAACCCCATGTAACTTATGGGGCAGTAACAGGTCACTTTTCAAAACGTGTTTTTCAGCCCGAAATAAACACGTTTTTTCAGACAGCTGTATCCCTATGTAACTGCAAGGCTCAGAAGAGCCCACACACTCAGGTCTTAACCCCAGTGTGCTGAAAGTGTCAAAACATGTTTTTCAGCAGAAATAAACATGTTTCTGCAAGTTTGGTCAACCCCATGTAACTTATGGGGCATTAACAGCTCACTTTTCAAAACGTGTTTTTCAGCCCGAAATAAACGCGTTTTTTCAGACAGCTGTATCCCTATGTAACTGCAAGGCTCAGAAGAGCCCACACACTCAGGTCTTAACCCCAGTGTGCTGAAAGTGTCAAAACATGTTTTTCAGCAGAAATAAACATGTTTCTGCAAGTTTGGTCAACCCCATGTAAGTTATGGGTCAGTAACAGCTCACTTTTCAAAACGTGTTTTTCAGCCCGAAATAAACGCGTTTTTTCAGACAGCTGTATCCCTATGTAACTGCAAGGCTCAGAAGAGCCCACACACTCAGGTCTTAACCCCAGTGTGCTGAAAGTGTCAAAACATGTTTTTCAGCAGAAATAAACATGTTTCTGCAAGTTTGGTCAACCCCATGTAAGTTATGGGTCAGTAACAGCTCACTTTTCAAAACGTGTTTTTCAGCCCGAAATAAACGCGTTTTTTCAGACAGCTGTATCCCTATGTAACTGCAAGGCTCAGAAGAGCCCACACACTCAGGTCTTAACCCCAGTGTGCTGAAAGTGTCAAAACATGTTTTTCAGCAGAAATAAACATGTTTCTGCAAGTTTGGTCAACCCCATGTAAGTTATGGGTCAGTAACAGCTCACTTTTCAAAACGTGTTTTTCAGCCCGAAATAAACGCGTTTTTTCAGACTGCTGTATCCCTATGTAACTGCAAGGCTCAAAAGAGCCCACAAACTCAGGTCTTAACCCCAGTGTGCTGAAAGTGTCAAAACATGTTTTTCAGCTGAAATAAACATGTTTCTGCAAGTTTGGTCAACCCCATGTAACTTATGGGGCAGTAACAGCTCACTTTTCAAAACGTGTTTTTCAGCCCGAAATAAACGCGTTTTTTCAGACAGCTGTATCCCTCTGTAACTGCAAGGCTCAGAAGAGCCCACACACTCAGGTCTTAACCCCAGTGTGCAGAAAGTGTCAAAACATGTTTTTCAGCAGAAATAAACATGTTTCTGCAAGTTTGGTCAACCCCATGTAACTTATGGGGCAGTAACAGGTCACTTTTCAAAACGTGTTTTTCAGCCCGAAATAAACGCGTTTTTTCAGACAGCTGTATCCCTATGTAACTGCAAGGCTCAGAAGAGCCCACACACTCAGGTCTTAACCCCAGTGTCATGAAAGTGTCAAAACATGTTTTTCAGCAGAAATAAACATGTTTCTGCAAGTTTGGTCAACCCCATGTAACTTATGGGGCAGTAACAGGTCACTTTTCAAAACGTGTTTTTCAGCCCGAAATAAACACGTTTTTTCAGACAGCTGTATCCCTATGTAACTGCAAGGCTCAGAAGAGCCCACACACTCAGGTCTTAACCCCAGTGTGCTGAAAGTGTCAAAACATGTTTTTCAGCAGAAATAAACATGTTTCTGCAAGTTTGGTCAACCCCATGTAACTTATGGGGCATTAACAGCTCACTTTTCAAAACGTGTTTTTCAGCCCGAAATAAACGCGTTTTTTCAGACAGCTGTATCCCTATGTAACTGCAAGGCTCAGAAGAGCCCACACACTCAGGTCTTAACCCCAGTGTGCTGAAAGTGTCAAAACATGTTTTTCAGCAGAAATAAACATGTTTCTGCAAGTTTGGTCAACCCCATGTAAGTTATGGGTCAGTAACAGCTCACTTTTCAAAACGTGTTTTTCAGCCCGAAATAAACGCGTTTTTTCAGACAGCTGTATCCCTATGTAACTGCAAGGCTCAGAAGAGCCCACACACTCAGGTCTTAACCCCAGTGTGCTGAAAGTGTCAAAACATGTTTTTCAGCAGAAATAAACATGTTTCTGCAAGTTTGGTCAACCCCATATAAGTTATGGGTCAGTAACAGCTCACTTTTCAAAACGTGTTTTTCAGCCCGAAATAAACGCGTTTTTTCAGACAGCTGTATCCCTATGTAACTGCAAGGCTCAGAATAGCCCACACACTCAGGTCTTAACCCCAGTGTGCTGACAGTGTCAAAACATGTTTTTCAGCAGAAATAAACATGTTTCTGCAAGTTTGGTCAACCCCATGTAACTTATGGGGCACTAACAGCTCACTTTTCAAAACGTGTTTTTCAGCCCGAAATAAACGCGTTTTTTCTGACAGCTGTATCCCTATGTAACTGCAAGGCTCAGAAGAGCCCACACACTCAGGTCTTAACCCCAGTGTGCTGACAGTGTCAAAACATGTTTTTCAGCAGAAATAAACATGTTTCTGCAAGTTTGGTCAACCCCATGTAAGTTATGGGGCAGTAACAGCACACTTTTCAAAACGTGTTTTTCAGCCCGAGATAAACACGTTTTTTCAGACAGCTGTATCCCTATGTAACTGCAAGGCTCAGAAGAGCCCACACACTCAGGTCTTAACCCCAGTGTGCTGAAAGTGTCAAAACATGTTTTTCAGCAGAAATAAACATGTTTCTGCAAGTTTGGTCAACCCCATGTAAGTTATGGGTCAGTAACAGCTCACTTTTCAAAACGTGTTTTTCAGCCCGAAATAAACGCGTTTTTTCAGACTGCTGTATCCCTATGTAACTGCAAGGCTCAAAAGAGCCCACAAACTCAGGTCTTAACCCCAGTGTGCTGAAAGTGTCAAAACATGTTTTTCAGCTGAAATAAACATGTTTCTGCAAGTTTGGTCAACCCCATGTAACTTATGGAGTAGTAACAGCACACTTTTCAAAACGTGTTTTTCAGCCCGAAATAAACGCGTTTTTTCAGACAGCTGTATCCCTCTGTAACTGCAAGGCTCAGAAGAGCCCACACACTCAGGTCTTAACCCCACTGTGCAGAAAGTGTCAAAACATGTTTTTCAGCAGAAATAAACATGTTTCTGCAAGTTTGGTCAACCCCATGTAACTTATGGGGCAGTAACAGGTCACTTTTCAAAACGTGTTTTTCAGCCCGAAATAAACACCTTTTTTCAGACAGCTGTATCCCTATGTAACTGCAAGGCTCAGAAGAGCCCACACACTCAGGTCTTAACCCCAGTGTGCTGAAAGTGTCAAAACATGTTTTTCAGCAGAAATAAACATGTTTCTGCAAGTTTGGTCAACCCCATGTAACTTATGGGGCATTAACAGCTCACTTTTCAAAACGTGTTTTTCAGCCCGAAATAAACGCGTTTTTTCAGACAGCTGTATCCCTATGTAACTGCAAGGCTCAGAAGAGCCCACACACTCAGGTCTTAACCCCAGTGTCATGAAAGTGTCAAAACATGTTTTTCAGCAGAAATAAACATGTTTCTGCAAGTTTGGTCAACCCCATGTAACTTATGGGGCAGTAACAGGTCACTTTTCAAAACGTGTTTTTCAGCCCGAAATAAACACGTTTTTTCAGACAGCTGTATCCCTATGTAACTGCAAGGCTCAGAAGAGCCCACACACTCAGGTCTTAACCCCAGTGTGCTGAAAGTGTCAAAACATGTTTTTCAGCAGAAATAAACATGTTTCTGCAAGTTTGG
Source organism: Lepisosteus platostomus (assembly GCF_059453375.1). Taxonomy (NCBI): domain Eukaryota; kingdom Metazoa; phylum Chordata; class Actinopteri; order Semionotiformes; family Lepisosteidae; genus Lepisosteus; species Lepisosteus platostomus. Next base: position 1,026,631 of record NW_028291661.1, read on the forward strand.
TCAACCCCATGTAACTTATGGGGCATTAACAGCTCACTTTTCAAAACGTGTTTTTCAGCCCGAAATAAACGCGTTTTTTCAGACAGCTGTATCCCTATGTAACTGCAAGGCTCAGAAGAGCCCACACACTCAGGTCTTAACCCCAGTGTGCTGAAAGTGTCAAAACATGTTTTTCAGCAGAAATAAACATGTTTCTGCAAGTTTGGTCAACCCCATGTAACTTATGGGGCATTAACAGCTCACTTTTCAAAACGTGTTTTTCAGCCCGAAATAAACGCGTTTTTTCAGACAGCTGTATCCCTATGTAACTGCAAGGCTCAGAAGAGCCCACACACTCAGGTCTTAACCCCAGTGTGCTGAAAGTGTCAAAACATGTTTTTCAGCAGAAATAAACATGTTTCTGCAAGTTTGGTCAACCCCATGTAAGTTATGGGTCAGTAACAGCTCACTTTTCAAAACGTGTTTTTCAGCCCGAAATAAACGCGTTTTTTCAGACAGCTGTATCCCTATGTAACTGCAAGGCTCAGAAGAGCCCACACACTCAGGTCTTAACCCCAGTGTGCTGAAAGTGTCAAAACATGTTTTTCAGCAGAAATAAACATGTTTCTGCAAGTTTGGTCAACCCCATGTAAGTTATGGGGTAGTAACAGCACACTTTTCAAAACGTGTTTTTCAGCCCGAAATAAACGCGTTTTTTCAGACAGCTGTATCCCTATGTAACTGCAAGGCTCAGAAGAGCCCACACACTCAGGTCTTAACCCCAGTGTGCTGAAAGTGTCAAAACATGTTTTTCAGCAGAAATAAACATGTTTCTGCAAGTTTGGTCAACCCCATGTAAGTTATGGGGTAGTAACAGCACACTTTTCAAAACGTGTTTTTCAGCCCGAAATAAACGCGTTTTTTCAGACAGCTGTATCCCTATGTAACTGCAAGGCTCAGAAGAGCCCACACACTCAGGTCTTAACCCCAGTGTGCTGAAAGTGTCAAAACATGTTTTTCAGCAGAAATAAACATGTTTCTGCAAGTTTGGTCAACCCCATGTAAGTTATGGGGTAGTAACAGCACACTTTTCAAAACGTGTTTTTCAGCCCGAAATAAACGCGTTTTTTCAGACAGCTGTATCCCTATGTAACTGCAAGGCTCAGAAGAGCCCACACACTCAGGTCTTAACCCCACTGTGCAGAAAGTGTCAAAACATGTTTTTCAGCAGAAATAAACATGTTTCTGCAAGTTTGGTCAACCCCATGTATCTTATGGGGCAGTAACAGGTCACTTTTCAAAACGTGTTTTTCAGCCCGAAATAAACACGTTTTTTCAGACAGCTGTATCCCTATGTAACTGCAAGGCTCAGAAGAGCCCACACACTCAGGTCTTAACCCCAGTGTGCTGAAAGTGTCAAAACATGTTTTTCAGCAGAAAAAAACATGTTTCTGCAAGTTTGGTCAACCCCATGTAAGTTATGGGTCAGTAACAGGTCACTTTTCAAAACGTGTTTTTCAGCCCGAAATAAACGCGTTTTTTCTGACAGCTGTATCCCTATGTAACTGCAAGGCTCAGAAGAGCCCACACACTCAGGTCTTAACCCCAGTGTGCTGACAGTGTCAAAACATGTTTTTCAGCAGAAATAAACATGTTTCTGCAAGTTTGGTCAACCCCATGTAAGTTATGGGGCAGTAACAGCACACTTTTCAAAACGTGTTTTTCAGCCCGAGATAAACACGTTTTTTCAGACAGCTGTATCCCTATGTAACTGCAAGGCTCAGAAGAGCCCACACACTCAGGTCTTAACCCCAGTGTGCTGAAAGTGTCAAAACATGTTTTTCAGCAGAAATAAACATGTTTCTGCAAGTTTGGTCAACCCCATGTAAGTTATGGGTCAGTAACAGCTCACTTTTCAAAACGTGTTTTTCAGCCCGAAATAAACGCGTTTTTTCAGACTGCTGTATCCCTATGTAACTGCAAGGCTCAAAAGAGCCCACAAACTCAGGTCTTAACCCCAGTGTGCTGAAAGTGTCAAAACATGTTTTTCAGCTGAAATAAACATGTTTCTGCAAGTTTGGTCAACCCCATGTAACTTATGGGGCAGTAACAGCTCACTTTTCAAAACGTGTTTTTCAGCCCGAAATAAACGCGTTTTTTCAGACAGCTGTATCCCTATGTAACTGCAAGGCTCAAAAGAGCCCACAAACTCAGGTCTTAACCCCAGTGTGCTGAAAGTGTCAAAACATGTTTTTCAGCAGAAATAAACATGTTTCTGCAAGTTTGGTCAACCCCATGTAAGTTATGGAGTAGTAACAGCACACTTTTCAAAACGTGTTTTTCAGCCCGAAATAAACGCGTTTTTTCAGACAGCTGTATCCCTCTGTAACTGCAAGGCTCAGAAGAGCCCACACACTCAGGTCTTAACCCCACTGTGCAGAAAGTGTCAAAACATGTTTTTCAGCAGAAATAAACATGTTTCTGCAAGTTTGGTCAACCCCATGTAACTTATGGGGCAGTAACAGGTCACTTTTCAAAACGTGTTTTTCAGCCCGAAATAAACACGTTTTTTCAGACAGCTGTATCCCTAAGTAACTGCAAGGCTCAGAAGAGCCCACACACTCAGGTCTTAACCCCAGTGTGCTGAAAGTGTCAAAACATGTTTTTCAGCAGAAATAAACATGTTTCTGCAAGTTTGGTCAACCCCATGTAACTTATGGGGCATTAACAGCTCACTTTTCAAAACGTGTTTTTCAGCCCGAAATAAACGCGTTTTTTCAGACAGCTGTATCCCTATGTAACTGCAAGGCTCAGAAGAGCCCACACACTCAGGTCTTAACCCCAGTGTCATGAAAGTGTCAAAACATGTTTTTCAGCAGAAATAAACATGTTTCTGCAAGTTTGGTCAACCCCATGTAACTTATGGGGCAGTAACAGGTCACTTTTCAAAACGTGTTTTTCAGCCCGAAATAAACACGTTTTTTCAGACAGCTGTATCCCTATGTAACTGCAAGGCTCAGAAGAGCCCACACACTCAGGTCTTAACCCCAATGTGCTGAAAGTGTCAAAACATGTTTTTCAGCAGAAATAAACATGTTTCTGCAAGTTTGGTCAACCCCATGTAACTTATGGGGCATTAACAGCTCACTTTTCAAAACGTGTTTTTCAGCCCGAAATAAACGCGTTTTTTCAGACAGCTGTATCCCTATGTAACTGCAAGGCTCAGAAGAGCCCACACACTCAGGTCTTAACCCCAGTGTGCTGAAAGTGTCAAAACATGTTTTTCAGCAGAAATAAACATGTTTCTGCAAGTTTGGTCAACCCCATGTAAGTTATGGGTCAGTAACAGCTCACTTTTCAAAACGTGTTTTTCAGCCCGAAATAAACGCGTTTTTTCAGACAGCTGTATCCCTATGTAACTGCAAGGCTCAGAAGAGCCCACACACTCAGGTCTTAACCCCAGTGTGCTGAAAGTGTCAAAACATGTTTTTCAGCAGAAATAAACATGTTTCTGCAAGTTTGGTCAACCCCATGTAAGTTATGGGTCAGTAACAGCTCACTTTTCAAAACGTGTTTTTCAGCCCGAAATAAACGCGTTTTTTCAGACAGCTGTATCCCTATGTAACTGCAAGGCTCAGAATAGCCCACACACTCAGGTCTTAACCCCAGTGTGCTGACAGTGTCAAAACATGTTTTTCAGCAGAAATAAACATGTTTCTGCAAGTTTGGTCAACCCCATGTAACTTATGGGGCACTAACAGCTCACTTTTCAAAACGTGTTTTTCAGCCCGAAATAAACGCGTTTTTTCTGACAGCTGTATCCCTATGTAACTGCAAGGCTCAGAAGAGCCCACACACTCAGGTCTTAACCCCAGTGTGCTGACAGTGTCAAAACATGTTTTTCAGAAGAAATAAACATGTTTCTGCAAGTTTGGTCAACCCCATGTAAGTTATGGGGCAGTAACAGCACACTTTTCAAAACGTGTTTTTCAGCCCGAGATAAACACGTTTTTTCAGACAGCTGTATCCCTATGTAACTGCAAGGCTCAGAAGAGCCCACACACTCAGGTCTTAACCCCAGTGTGCTGAAAGTGTCAAAACATGTTTTTCAGCAGAAATAAACATGTTTCTGCAAGTTTGGTCAACCCCATGTAAGTTATGGGTCAGTAACAGCTCACTTTTCAAAACGTGTTTTTCAGCCCGAAATAAACGCGTTTTTTCAGACTGCTGTATCCCTATGTAACTGCAAGGCTCAAAAGAGCCCACAAACTCAGGTCTTAACCCCAGTGTGCTGAAAGTGTCAAAACATGTTTTTCAGCTGAAATAAACATGTTTCTGCAAGTTTGGTCAACCCCATGTAACTTATGGAGTAGTAACAGCACACTTTTCAAAACGTGTTTTTCAGCCCGAAATAAACGCGTTTTTTCAGACAGCTGTATCCCTCTGTAACTGCAAGGCTCAGAAGAGCCCACACACTCAGGTCTTAACCCCACTGTGCAGAAAGTGTCAAAACATGTTTTTCAGCAGAAATAAACATGTTTCTGCAAGTTTGGTCAACCCCATGTAACTTATGGGGCAGTAACAGGTCACTTTTCAAAACGTGTTTTTCAGCCCGAAATAAACACCTTTTTTCAGACAGCTGTATCCCTATGTAACTGCAAGGCTCAGAAGAGCCCACACACTCAGGTCTTAACCCCAGTGTGCTGAAAGTGTCAAAACATGTTTTTCAGCAGAAATAAACATGTTTCTGCAAGTTTGGTCAACCCCATGTAACTTATGGGGCATTAACAGCTCACTTTTCAAAACGTGTTTTTCAGCCCGAAATAAACGCGTTTTTTCAGACAGCTGTATCCCTATGTAACTGCAAGGCTCAGAAGAGCCCACACACTCAGGTCTTAACCCCAGTGTCATGAAAGTGTCAAAACATGTTTTTCAGCAGAAATAAACATGTTTCTGCAAGTTTGGTCAACCCCATGTAACTTATGGGGCAGTAACAGGTCACTTTTCAAAACGTGTTTTTCAGCCCGAAATAAACACGTTTTTTCAGACAGCTGTATCCCTATGTAACTGCAAGGCTCAGAAGAGCCCACACACTCAGGTCTTAACCCCAGTGTGCTGAAAGTGTCAAAACATGTTTTTCAGCAGAAATAAACATGTTTCTGCAAGTTTGGTCAACCCCATGTAACTTATGGGGCATTAACAGCTCACTTTTCAAAACGTGTTTTTCAGCCCGAAATAAACGCGTTTTTTCAGACAGCTGTATCCCTATGTAACTGCAAGGCTCAGAAGAGCCCACACACTCAGGTCTTAACCCCAGTGTGCTGAAAGTGTCAAAACATGTTTTTCAGCAGAAATAAACATGTTTCTGCAAGTTTGGTCAACCCCATGTAACTTATGGGGCATTAACAGCTCACTTTTCAAAACGTGTTTTTCAGCCCGAAATAAACGCGTTTTTTCAGACAGCTGTATCCCTATGTAACTGCAAGGCTCAGAAGAGCCCACACACTCAGGTCTTAACCCCAGTGTGCTGAAAGTGTCAAAACATGTTTTTCAGCAGAAATAAACATGTTTCTGCAAGTTTGGTCAACCCCATGTAAGTTATGGGTCAGTAACAGCTCACTTTTCAAAACGTGTTTTTCAGCCCGAAATAAACGCGTTTTTTCAGACAGCTGTATCCCTATGTAACTGCAAGGCTCAGAAGAGCCCACACACTCAGGTCTTAACCCCAGTGTGCTGAAAGTGTCAAAACATGTTTTTCAGCAGAAATAAACATGTTTCTGCAAGTTTGGTCAACCCCATGTAAGTTATGGGGTAGTAACAGCACACTTTTCAAAACGTGTTTTTCAGCCCGAAATAAACGCGTTTTTTCAGACAGCTGTATCCCTATGTAACTGCAAGGCTCAGAAGAGCCCACACACTCAGGTCTTAACCCCAGTGTGCTGAAAGTGTCAAAACATGTTTTTCAGCAGAAATAAACATGTTTCTGCAAGTTTGGTCAACCCCATGTAAGTTATGGGGTAGTAACAGCACACTTTTCAAAACGTGTTTTTCAGCCCGAAATAAACGCGTTTTTTCAGACAGCTGTATCCCTATGTAACTGCAAGGCTCAGAAGAGCCCACACACTCAGGTCTTAACCCCAGTGTGCTGAAAGTGTCAAAACATGTTTTTCAGCAGAAATAAACATGTTTCTGCAAGTTTGGTCAACCCCATGTATCTTATGGGGCAGTAACAGGTCACTTTTCAAAACGTGTTTTTCAGCCCGAAATAAACACGTTTTTTCAGACAGCTGTATCCCTATGTAACTGCAAGGCTCAGAAGAGCCCACACACTCAGGTCTTAACCCCAGTGTGCTGAAAGTGTCAAAACATGTTTTTCAGCAGAAATAAACATGTTTCTGCAAGTTTGGTCAACCCCATGTAAGTTATGGGTCAGTAACAGGTCACTTTTCAAAACGTGTTTTTCAGCCCGAAATAAACGCGTTTTTTCTGACAGCTGTATCCCTATGTAACTGCAAGGCTCAGAAGAGCCCACACACTCAGGTCTTAACCCCAGTGTGCTGACAGTGTCAAAACATGTTTTTCAGAAGAAATAAACATGTTTCTGCAAGTTTGGTCAACCCCATGTAAGTTATGGGGCAGTAACAGCACACTTTTCAAAACGTGTTTTTCAGCCCGAGATAAACACGTTTTTTCAGACAGCTGTATCCCTATGTAACTGCAAGGCTCAGAAGAGCCCACACACTCAGGTCTTAACCCCAGTGTGCTGAAAGTGTCAAAACATGTTTTTCAGCAGAAATAAACATGTTTCTGCAAGTTTGGTCAACCCCATGTAAGTTATGGGTCAGTAACAGCTCACTTTTCAAAACGTGTTTTTCAGCCCGAAATAAACGCGTTTTTTCAGACTGCTGTATCCCTATGTAACTGCAAGGCTCAAAAGAGCCCACAAACTCAGGTCTTAACCCCAGTGTGCTGAAAGTGTCAAAACATGTTTTTCAGCTGAAATAAACATGTTTCTGCAAGTTTGGTCAACCCCATGTAACTTATGGGGCAGTAACAGCTCACTTTTCAAAACGTGTTTTTCAGCCCGAAATAAACGCGTTTTTTCAGACAGCTGTATCCCTATGTAACTGCAAGGCTCAAAAGAGCCCACAAACTCAGGTCTTAACCCCAGTGTGCTGAAAGTGTCAAAACATGTTTTTCAGCAGAAATAAACATGTTTCTGCAAGTTTGGTCAACCCCATGTAAGTTATGGAGTAGTAACAGCACACTTTTCAAAACGTGTTTTTCAGCCCGAAATAAACGCGTTTTTTCAGACAGCTGTATCCCTCTGTAACTGCAAGGCTCAGAAGAGCCCACACACTCAGGTCTTAACCCCACTGTGCAGAAAGTGTCAAAACATGTTTTTCAGCAGAAATAAACATGTTTCTGCAAGTTTGGTCAACCCCATGTAACTTATGGGGCAGTAACAGGTCACTTTTCAAAACGTGTTTTTCAGCCCGAAATAAACACGTTTTTTCAGACAGCTGTATCCCTAAGTAACTGCAAGGCTCAGAAGAGCCCACACACTCAGGTCTTAACCCCAGTGTGCTGAAAGTGTCAAAACATGTTTTTCAGCAGAAATAAACATGTTTCTGCAAGTTTGGTCAACCCCATGTAAGTTATGGGTCAGTAACAGCTCACTTTTCAAAACGTGTTTTTCAGCCCGAAATAAACGCGTTTTTTCAGACAGCTGTATCCCTATGTAACTGCAAGGCTCAGAATAGCCCACACACTCAGGTCTTAACCCCAGTGTGCTGACAGTGTCAAAACATGTTTTTCAGCAGAAATAAACATGTTTCTGCAAGTTTGGTCAACCCCATGTAACTTATGGAGTAGTAACAGCACACTTTTCAAAACGTGTTTTTCAGCCCGAAATAAACGCGTTTTTTCAGACAGCTGTATCCCTCTGTAACTGCAAGGCTCAGAAGAGCCCACACACTCAGGTCTTAACCCCACTGTGCAGAAAGTGTCAAAACATGTTTTTCAGCAGAAATAAACATGTTTCTGCAAGTTTGGTCAACCCCATGTAACTTATGGGGCAGTAACAGGTCACTTTTCAAAACGTGTTTTTCAGCCCGAAATAAACACCTTTTTTCAGACAGCTGTATCCCTATGTAACTGCAAGGCTCAGAAGAGCCCACACACTCAGGTCTTAACCCCAGTGTGCTGAAAGTGTCAAAACATGTTTTTCAGCAGAAATAAACATGTTTCTGCAAGTTTGGTCAACCCCATGTAACTTATGGGGCATTAACAGCTCACTTTTCAAAACGTGTTTTTCAGCCCGAAATAAACGCGTTTTTTCAGACAGCTGTATCCCTATGTAACTGCAAGGCTCAGAAGAGCCCACACACTCAGGTCTTAACCCCAGTGTCATGAAAGTGTCAAAACATGTTTTTCAGCAGAAATAAACATGTTTCTGCAAGTTTGGTCAACCCCATGTAACTTATGGGGCAGTAACAGGTCACTTTTCAAAACGTGTTTTTCAGCCCGAAATAAACACGTTTTTTCAGACAGCTGTATCCCTATGTAACTGCAAGGCTCAGAAGAGCCCACACACTCAGGTCTTAACCCCAGTGTGCTGAAAGTGTCAAAACATGTTTTTCAGCAGAAATAAACATGTTTCTGCAAGTTTGGTCAACCCCATGTAACTTATGGGGCATTAACAGCTCACTTTTCAAAACGTGTTTTTCAGCCCGAAATAAACGCGTTTTTTCAGACAGCTGTATCCCTATGTAACTGCAAGGCTCAGAAGAGCCCACACACTCAGGTCTTAACCCCAGTGTGCTGAAAGTGTCAAAACATGTTTTTCAGCAGAAATAAACATGTTTCTGCAAGTTTGGTCAACCCCATGTAACTTATGGGGCATTAACAGCTCACTTTTCAAAACGTGTTTTTCAGCCCGAAATAAACGCGTTTTTTCAGACAGCTGTATCCCTATGTAACTGCAAGGCTCAGAAGAGCCCACACACTCAGGTCTTAACCCCAGTGTGCTGAAAGTGTCAAAACATGTTTTTCAGCAGAAATAAACATGTTTCTGCAAGTTTGGTCAACCCCATGTAAGTTATGGGTCAGTAACAGCTCACTTTTCAAAACGTGTTTTTCAGCCCGAAATAAACGCGTTTTTTCAGACAGCTGTATCCCTATGTAACTGCAAGGCTCAGAAGAGCCCACACACTCAGGTCTTAACCCCAGTGTGCTGAAAGTGTCAAAACATGTTTTTCAGCAGAAATAAACATGTTTCTGCAAGTTTGGTCAACCCCATGTAAGTTATGGGGTAGTAACAGCACACTTTTCAAAACGTGTTTTTCAGCCCGAAATAAACGCGTTTTTTCAGACAGCTGTATCCCTATGTAACTGCAAGGCTCAGAAGAGCCCACACACTCAGGTCTTAACCCCAGTGTGCTGAAAGTGTCAAAACATGTTTTTCAGCAGAAATAAACATGTTTCTGCAAGTTTGGTCAACCCCATGTAAGTTATGGGGTAGTAACAGCACACTTTTCAAAACGTGTTTTTCAGCCCGAAATAAACGCGTTTTTTCAGACAGCTGTATCCCTATGTAACTGCAAGGCTCAGAAGAGCCCACACACTCAGGTCTTAACCCCAGTGTGCTGAAAGTGTCAAAACATGTTTTTCAGCAGAAATAAACATGTTTCTGCAAGTTTGGTCAACCCCATGTAAGTTATGGGGTAGTAACAGCACACTTTTCAAAACGTGTTTTTCAGCCCGAAATAAACGCGTTTTTTCAGACAGCTGTATCCCTATGTAACTGCAAGGCTCAGAAGAGCCCACACACTCAGGTCTTAACCCCACTGTGCAGAAAGTGTCAAAACATGTTTTTCAGCAGAAATAAACATGTTTCTGCAAGTTTGGTCAACCCCATGTATCTTATGGGGCAGTAACAGGTCACTTTTCAAAACGTGTTTTTCAGCCCGAAATAAACACGTTTTTTCAGACAGCTGTATCCCTATGTAACTGCAAGGCTCAGAAGAGCCCACACACTCAGGTCTTAACCCCAGTGTGCTGAAAGTGTCAAAACATGTTTTTCAGCAGAAATAAACATGTTTCTGCAAGTTTGGTCAACCCCATGTAAGTTATGGGTCAGTAACAGGTCACTTTTCAAAACGTGTTTTTCAGCCCGAAATAAACGCGTTTTTTCTGACAGCTGTATCCCTATGTAACTGCAAGGCTCAGAAGAGCCCACACACTCAGGTCTTAACCCCAGTGTGCTGACAGTGTCAAAACATGTTTTTCAGAAGAAATAAACATGTTTCTGCAAGTTTGGTCAACCCCATGTAAGTTATGGGGCAGTAACAGCACACTTTTCAAAACGTGTTTTTCAGCCCGAGATAAACACGTTTTTTCAGACAGCTGTATCCCTATGTAACTGCAAGGCTCAGAAGAGCCCACACACTCAGGTCTTAACCCCAGTGTGCTGAAAGTGTCAAAACATGTTTTTCAGCAGAAATAAACATGTTTCTGCAAGTTTGGTCAACCCCATGTAAGTTATGGGTCAGTAACAGCTCACTTTTCAAAACGTGTTTTTCAGCCCGAAATAAACGCGTTTTTTCAGACTGCTGTATCCCTATGTAACTGCAAGGCTCAAAAGAGCCCACAAACTCAGGTCTTAACCCCAGTGTGCTGAAAGTGTCAAAACATGTTTTTCAGCTGAAATAAACATGTTTCTGCAAGTTTGGTCAACCCCATGTAACTTATGGGGCAGTAACAGCTCACTTTTCAAAACGTGTTTTTCAGCCCGAAATAAACGCGTTTTTTCAGACAGCTGTATCCCTATGTAACTGCAAGGCTCAAAAGAGCCCACAAACTCAGGTCTTAACCCCAGTGTGCTGAAAGTGTCAAAACATGTTTTTCAGCAGAAATAAACATGTTTCTGCAAGTTTGGTCAACCCCATGTAAGTTATGGAGTAGTAACAGCACACTTTTCAAAACGTGTTTTTCAGCCCGAAATAAACGCGTTTTTTCAGACAGCTGTATCCCTCTGTAACTGCAAGGCTCAGAAGAGCCCACACACTCAGGTCTTAACCCCACTGTGCAGAAAGTGTCAAAACATGTTTTTCAGCAGAAATAAACATGTTTCTGCAAGTTTGGTCAACCCCATGTAACTTATGGGGCAGTAACAGGTCACTTTTCAAAACGTGTTTTTCAGCCCGAAATAAACACGTTTTTTCAGACAGCTGTATCCCTAAGTAACTGCAAGGCTCAGAAGAGCCCACACACTCAGGTCTTAACCCCAGTGTGCTGAAAGTGTCAAAACATGTTTTTCAGCAGAAATAAACATGTTTCTGCAAGTTTGGTCAACCCCATGTAAGTTATGGGTCAGTAACAGCTCACTTTTCAAAACGTGTTTTTCAGCCCGAAATAAACGCGTTTTTTCAGACAGCTGTATCCCTATGTAACTGCAAGGCTCAGAATAGCCCACACACTCAGGTCTTAACCCCAGTGTGCTGACAGTGTCAAAACATGTTTTTCAGCAGAAATAAACATGTTTCTGCAAGTTTGGTCAACCCCATGTAACTTATGGGGCACTAACAGCTCACTTTTCAAAACGTGTTTTTCAGCCCGAAATAAACGCGTTTTTTCTGACAGCTGTATCCCTATGTAACTGCAAGGCTCAGAAGAGCCCACACACTCAGGTCTTAACCCCAGTGTGCTGACAGTGTCAAAACATGTTTTTCAGAAGAAATAAACATGTTTCTGCAAGTTTGGTCAACCCCATGTAAGTTATGGGGCAGTAACAGCACACTTTTCAAAACGTGTTTTTCAGCCCGAGATAAACACGTTTTTTCAGACAGCTGTATCCCTATGTAACTGCAAGGCTCAGAAGAGCCCACACACTCAGGTCTTAACCCCAGTGTGCTGAAAGTGTCAAAACATGTTTTTCAGCAGAAATAAACATGTTTCTGCAAGTTTGGTCAACCCCATGTAAGTTATGGGTCAGTAACAGCTCACTTTTCAAAACGTGTTTTTCAGCCCGAAATAAACGCGTTTTTTCAGACTGCTGTATCCCTATGTAACTGCAAGGCTCAAAAGAGCCCACAAACTCAGGTCTTAACCCCAGTGTGCTGAAAGTGTCAAAACATGTTTTTCAGCTGAAATAAACATGTTTCTGCAAGTTTGGTCAACCCCATGTAACTTATGGAGTAGTAACAGCACACTTTTCAAAACGTGTTTTTCAGCCCGAAATAAACGCGTTTTTTCAGACAGCTGTATCCCTCTGTAACTGCAAGGCTCAGAAGAGCCCACACACTCAGGTCTTAACCCCACTGTGCAGAAAGTGTCAAAACATGTTTTTCAGCAGAAATAAACATGTTTCTGCAAGTTTGGTCAACCCCATGTAACTTATGGGGCAGTAACAGGTCACTTTTCAAAACGTGTTTTTCAGCCCGAAATAAACACCTTTTTTCAGACAGCTGTATCCCTATGTAACTGCAAGGCTCAGAAGAGCCCACACACTCAGGTCTTAACCCCAGTGTGCTGAAAGTGTCAAAACATGTTTTTCAGCAGAAATAAACATGTTTCTGCAAGTTTGGTCAACCCCATGTAACTTATGGGGCATTAACAGCTCACTTTTCAAAACGTGTTTTTCAGCCCGAAATAAACGCGTTTTTTCAGACAGCTGTATCCCTATGTAACTGCAAGGCTCAGAAGAGCCCACACACTCAGGTCTTAACCCCAGTGTCATGAAAGTGTCAAAACATGTTTTTCAGCAGAAATAAACATGTTTCTGCAAGTTTGGTCAACCCCATGTAACTTATGGGGCAGTAACAGGTCACTTTTCAAAACGTGTTTTTCAGCCCGAAATAAACACGTTTTTTCAGACAGCTGTATCCCTATGTAACTGCAAGGCTCAGAAGAGCCCACACACTCAGGTCTTAACCCCAGTGTGCTGAAAGTGTCAAAACATGTTTTTCAGCAGAAATAAACATGTTTCTGCAAGTTTGGTCAACCCCATGTAAGTTATGGGGTAGTAACAGCACACTTTTCAAAACGTGTTTTTCAGCCCGAAATAAACACGTTTTTTCAGACAGCTGTATCCCTATGTAACTGCAAGGCTCAGAAGAGCCCACACACTCAGGTCTTAACCCCAGTGTGCTGAAAGTGTCAAAACATGTTTTTCAGCAGAAATAAACATGTTTCTGCAAGTTTGGTCAACCCCATGTATCTTATGGGGCAGTAACAGGTCACTTTTCAAAACGTGTTTTTCAGCCCGAAATAAACACGTTTTTTCAGACAGCTGTATCCCTATGTAACTGCAAGGCTCAGAAGAGCCCACACACTCAGGTCTTAACCCCAGTGTGCTGAAAGTGTCAAAACATGTTTTTCAGCAGAAATAAACATGTTTCTGCAAGTTTGGTCAACCCCATGTAACTTATGGGGCATTAACAGCTCACTTTTCAAAACGTGTTTTTCAGCCCGAAATAAACGCGTTTTTTCAGACAGCTGTATCCCTATGTAACTGCAAGGCTCAGTAGAGCCCACACACTCAGGTCTTAACCCCAGTGTGCTGAAAGTGTCAAAACATGTTTTTCAGCAGAAATAAACATGTTTCTGCAAGTTTGGTCAACCCCATGTAAGTTATGGGTCAGTAACAGCTCACTTTTCAAAACGTGTTTTTCAGCCCGAAATAAACGCGTTTTTTCAGACAGCTGTATCCCTATGTAACTGCAAGGCTCAGAAGAGCCCACAAACTCAGGTCTTAACCCCAGTGTGCTGAAAGTGTCAAAACATGTTTTTCAGCAGAAATAAACATGTTTCTGCAAGTTTGGTCAACCCCATGTAAGTTATGGGTCAGTAACAGCTCACTTTTCAAAACGTGTTTTTCAGCCCGAAATAAACGCGTTTTTTCAGACAGCTGTATCCCTATGTAACTGCAAGGCTCAGAAGAGCCCACACACTCAGGTCTTAACCCCAGTGTGCTGAAAGTGTCAAAACATGTTTTTCAGCAGAAATAAACATGTTTCTGCAAGTTTGGTCAACCCCATGTAAGTTATGGGGTAGTAACAGCTCACTTTTCAAAACGTGTTTTTCAGCCCGAAATAAACGCGTTTTTTCAGACAGCTGTATCCCTATGTAACTGCAAGGCTCAAAAGAGCCCACACACTCAGGTCTTAACCCCAGTGTGCTGAAAGTGTCAAAACATGTTTTTCAGCAGAAATAAACATGTTTCTGCAAGTTTGGTCAACCCCATGTAAGTTATGGGGTAGTAACAGCACACTTTTCAAAACGTGTTTTTCAGCCCGAAATAAACGCGTTTTTTCAGACAGCTGTATCCCTCTGTAACTGCAAGGCTCAGAAGAGCCCACACACTCAGGTCTTAACCCCACTGTGCAGAAAGTGTCAAAACATGTTTTTCAGCAGAAATAAACATGTTTCTGCAAGTTTGGTCAACCCCATGTAACTTATGGGGCAGTAACAGGTCACTTTTCAAAACGTGTTTTTCAGCCCGAAATAAACGCGTTTTTTCAGACAGCTGTATCCCTATGTAACTGCAAGGCTCAGAAGAGCCCACACACTCAGGTCTTAACCCCAGTGTGCTGAAAGTGTCAAAACATGTTTTTCAGCAGAAATAAACATGTTTCTGCAAGTTTGGTCAACCCCATGTAACTTATGGGGCATTAACAGCTCACTTTTCAAAACGTGTTTTTCAGCCCGAAATAAACGCGTTTTTTCAGACAGCTGTATCCCTATGTAACTGCAAGGCTCAGAAGAGCCCACACACTCAGGTCTTAACCCCAGTGTGCTGAAAGTGTCAAAACATGTTTTTCAGCAGAAATAAACATGTTTCTGCAAGTTTGGTCAACCCCATGTAAGTTATGGGTCAGTAACAGCTCACTTTTCAAAACGTGTTTTTCAGCCCGAAATAAACGCGTTTTTTCAGACAGCTGTATCCCTATGTAACTGCAAGGCTCAGAAGAGCCCACACACTCAGGTCTTAACCCCAGTGTGCTGAAAGTGTCAAAACATGTTTTTCAGCAGAAATAAACATGTTTCTGCAAGTTTGGTCAACCCCATGTAAGTTATGGGGTAGTAACAGCACACTTTTCAAAACGTGTTTTTCAGCCCGAAATAAACGCGTTTTTTCAGACAGCTGTATCCCTATGTAACTGCAAGGCTCAGAAGAGCCCACAAACTCAGGTCTTAACCCCAGTGTGCTGAAAGTGTCAAAACATGTTTTTCAGCAGAAATAAACATGTTTCTGCAAGTTTGGTCAACCCCATGTAAGTTATGGGTCAGTAACAGCTCACTTTTCAAAACGTGTTTTTCAGCCCGAAATAAATGCGTTTTTTCAGACAGCTGTATCCCTATGTAACTGCAAGGCTCAGAAGAGCCCACACACTCAGGTCTTAACCCCAGTGTGCTGAAAGTGTCAAAACATGTTTTTCAGCAGAAATAAACATGTTTCTGCAAGTTTGGTCAACCCCATGTAAGTTATGGGGTAGTAACAGCACACTTTTCAAAACGTGTTTTTCAGCCCGAAATAAACGCGTTTTTTCAGACAGCTGTATCCCTATGTAACTGCAAGGCTCAGAATAGCCCACACACTCAGGTCTTAACCCCAGTGTGCTGACAGTGTCAAAACATGTTTTTCAGCAGAAATAAACATGTTTCTGCAAGTTTGGTCAACCCCATGTAACTTATGGGGCACTAACAGCTCACTTTTCAAAACGTGTTTTTCAGCCCGAAATAAACGCGTTTTTTCTGACAGCTGTATCCCTATGTAACTGCAAGGCTCAGAAGAGCCCACACACTCAGGTCTTAACCCCAGTGTGCTGACAGTGTCAAAACATGTTTTTCAGAAGAAATAAACATGTTTCTGCAAGTTTGGTCAACCCCATGTAAGTTATGGGGCAGTAACAGCACACTTTTCAAAACGTGTTTTTCAGCCCGAGATAAACACGTTTTTTCAGACAGCTGTATCCCTATGTAACTGCAAGGCTCAGAAGAGCCCACACACTCAGGTCTTAACCCCAGTGTGCTGAAAGTGTCAAAACATGTTTTTCAGCAGAAATAAACATGTTTCTGCAAGTTTGGTCAACCCCATGTAAGTTATGGGGCAGTAACAGCTCACTTTTCAAAACGTGTTTTTCAGCCCGAAATAAACGCGTTTTTTCAGACAGCTGTATCCCTATGTAACTGCAAGGCTCAGAAGAGCCCACACACTCAGGTCTTAACCCCAGTGTCATGAAAGTGTCAAAACATGTTTTTCAGCAGAAATAAACATGTTTCTGCAAGTTTGGTCAACCCCATGTAAGTTATGGAGTAGTAACAGCACACTTTTCAAAACGTGTTTTTCAGCCCGAAATAAACGCGTTTTTTCAGACAGCTGTATCCCTCTGTAACTGCAAGGCTCAGAAGAGCCCACACACTCAGGTCTTAACCCCACTGTGCAGAAAGTGTCAAAACATGTTTTTCAGCAGAAATAAACATGTTTCTGCAAGTTTGGTCAACCCCATGTAACTTATGGGGCAGTAACAGGTCACTTTTCAAAACGTGTTTTTCAGCCCGAAATAAACACGTTTTTTCAGACAGCTGTATCCCTATGTAACTGCAAGGCTCAGAAGAGCCCACACACTCAGGTCTTAACCCCAGTGTGCTGAAAGTGTCAAAACATGTTTTTCAGCAGAAATAAACATGTTTCTGCAAGTTTGGTCAACCCCATGTAACTTATGGGGCATTAACAGCTCACTTTTCAAAACGTGTTTTTCAGCCCGAAATAAACGCGTTTTTTCAGACAGCTGTATCCCTATGTAACTGCAAGGCTCAGAAGAGCCCACACACTCAGGTCTTAACCCCAGTGTGCTGAAAGTGTCAAAACATGTTTTTCAGCAGAAATAAACATGTTTCTGCAAGTTTGGTCAACCCCATGTAAGTTATGGGTCAGTAACAGCTCACTTTTCAAAACGTGTTTTTCAGCCCGAAATAAACGCGTTTTTTCAGACAGCTGTATCCCTATGTAACTGCAAGGCTCAGAAGAGCCCACAAACTCAGGTCTTAACCCCAGTGTGCTGAAAGTGTCAAAACATGTTTTTCAGCAGAAATAAACATGTTTCTGCAAGTTTGGTCAACCCCATGTAAGTTATGGGTCAGTAACAGCTCACTTTTCAAAACGTGTTTTTCAGCCCGAAATAAACGCGTTTTTTCAGACAGCTGTATCCCTATGTAACTGCAAGGCTCAGAAGAGCCCACAAACTCAGGTCTAAACCCCAGTGTGCTGAAAGTGTCAAAACATGTTTTTCAGCTGAAATAAACATGTTTCTGCAAGTTTGGTCAACCCCATGTAACTTATGGGGCAGTAACAGCTCACTTTTCAAAACGTGTTTTTCAGCCCGAAATAAACGCGTTTTTTCAGACAGCTGTATCCCTATGTAACTGCAAGGCTCAGAAGAGCCCACACACTCAGGTCTTAACCCCAGTGTGCTGAAAGTGTCAAAACATGTTTTTCAGCAGAAATAAACATGTTTCTGCAAGTTTGGTCAACCCCATGTAAGTTATGGGTCAGTAACAGCTCACTTTTCAAAACGTGTTTTTCAGCCCGAAATAAACGCGTTTTTTCAGACAGCTGTATCCCTATGTAACTGGAAGGCTCAGAAGAGCCCACAAACTCAGGTCTTAACCCCAGTGTGCTGAAAGTGTCAAAACATGTTTTTCAGCTGAAATAAACATGTTTCTGCAAGTTTGGTCAACCCCATGTAACTTATGGGGCAGTAACAGCTCACTTTTCAAAACGTGTTTTTCAGCCCGAAATAAACGCGTTTTTTCAGACAGCTGTATCCCTATGTAACTGCAAGGCTCAAAAGAGCCCACACACTCAGGTCTTAACCCCAGTGTGCTGAAAGTGTCAAAACATGTTTTTCAGCAGAAAAAAACATGTTTCTGCAAGTTTGGTCAACCCCATGTAAGTTATGGGGTAGTAACAGCACACTTTTCAAAACGTGTTTTTCAGCCCGAAATAAACGCGTTTTTTCAGACAGCTGTATCCCTCTGTAACTGCAAGGCTCAGAAGAGCCCACACACTCAGGTCTTAACCCCACTGTGCAGAAAGTGTCAAAACATGTTTTTCAGCAGAAATAAACATGTTTCTGCAAGTTTGGTCAACCCCATGTAACTTATGGGGCAGTAACAGGTCACTTTTCAAAACGTGTTTTTCAGCCCGAAATAAACACGTTTTTTCAGACAGCTGTATCCCTATGTAACTGCAAGGCTCAGAAGAGCCCACACACTCAGGTCTTAACCCCAGTGTGCTGAAAGTGTCAAAACATGTTTTTCAGCAGAAATAAACATGTTTCTGCAAGTTTGGTCAACCCCATGTAACTTATGGGGCATTAACAGCTCACTTTTCAAAACGTGTTTTTCAGCCCGAAATAAACGCGTTTTTTCAGACAGCTGTATCCCTATGTAACTGCAAGGCTCAGAAGAGCCCACACACTCAGGTCTTAACCCCAGTGTGCTGAAAGTGTCAAAACATGTTTTTCAGCAGAAATAAACATGTTTCTGCAAGTTTGGTCAACCCCATGTAAGTTATGGGTCAGTAACAGCTCACTCTTCAAAACGTGTTTTTCAGCCCGAAATAAACGCGTTTTTTCAGACAGCTGTATCCCTATGTAACTGCAAGGCTCAGAAGAGCCCACAAACTCAGGTCTTAACCCCAGTGTGCTGAAAGTGTCAAAACATGTTTTTCAGCAGAAATAAACATGTTTCTGCAAGTTTGGTCAACCCCATGTAACTTATGGGGCAGTAACAGCTCACTTTTCAAAACGTGTTTTTCAGCCCGAAATAAACGCGTTTTTTCAGACAGCTGTATCCCTATGTAACTGCAAGGCTCAGAAGAGCCCACACACTCAGGTCTTAACCCCAGTGTGCTGAAAGTGTCAAAACATGTTTTTCAGCAGAAATAAACATGTTTCTGCAAGTTTGGTCAACCCCATGTAAGTTATGGGGTAGTAACAGCACACTTTTCAAAACGTGTTTTTCAGCCCGAAATAAACGCGTTTTTTCAGACAGCTGTATCCCTATGTAACTGCAAGGCTCAGAAGAGCCCACACACTCAGGTCTTAACCCCACTGTGCAGAAAGTGTCAAAACATGTTTTTCAGCAGAAATAAACATGTTTCTGCAAGTTTGGTCAACCCCATGTATCTTATGGGGCAGTAACAGGTCACTTTTCAAAACGTGTTTTTCAGCCCGAAATAAACACGTTTTTTCAGACAGCTGTATCCCTATGTAACTGCAAGGCTCAGAAGAGCCCACACACTCAGGTCTTAACCCCAGTGTGCTGAAAGTGTCAAAACATGTTTTTCAGCAGAAATAAACATGTTTCTGCAAGTTTGGTCAACCCCATGTAAGTTATGGGTCAGTAACAGCTCACTTTTCAAAACGTGTTTTTCAGCCCGAAATAAACGCGTTTTTTCAGACAGCTGTATCCCTATGTAACTGCAAGGCTCAGAATAGCCCACACACTCAGGTCTTAACCCCAGTGTGCTGACAGTGTCAAAACATGTTTTTCAGCAGAAATAAACATGTTTCTGCAAGTTTGGTCAACCCCATGTAACTTATGGGGCACTAACAGCTCACTTTTCAAAACGTGTTTTTCAGCCCGAAATAAACGCGTTTTTTCTGACAGCTGTATCCCTATGTAACTGCAAGGCTCAGAAGAGCCCACACACTCAGGTCTTAACCCCAGTGTGCTGACAGTGTCAAAACATGTTTTTCAGAAGAAATAAACATGTTTCTGCAAGTTTGGTCAACCCCATGTAAGTTATGGGGCAGTAACAGCACACTTTTCAAAACGTGTTTTTCAGCCCGAGATAAACACGTTTTTTCAGACAGCTGTATCCCTATGTAACTGCAAGGCTCAGAAGAGCCCACACACTCAGGTCTTAACCCCAGTGTGCTGAAAGTGTCAAAACATGTTTTTCAGCAGAAATAAACATGTTTCTGCAAGTTTGGTCAACCCCATGTAAGTTATGGGTCAGTAACAGCTCACTTTTCAAAACGTGTTTTTCAGCCCGAAATAAACGCGTTTTTTCAGACTGCTGTATCCCTATGTAACTGCAAGGCTCAAAAGAGCCCACAAACTCAGGTCTTAACCCCAGTGTGCTGAAAGTGTCAAAACATGTTTTTCAGCTGAAATAAACATGTTTCTGCAAGTTTGGTCAACCCCATGTAACTTATGGGGCAGTAACAGCTCACTTTTCAAAACGTGTTTTTCAGCCCGAAATAAACGCGTTTTTTCAGACAGCTGTATCCCTATGTAACTGCAAGGCTCAAAAGAGCCCACAAACTCAGGTCTTAACCCCAGTGTGCTGAAAGTGTCAAAACATGTTTTTCAGCAGAAATAAACATGTTTCTGCAAGTTTGGTCAACCCCATGTAACTTATGGAGTAGTAACAGCACACTTTTCAAAACGTGTTTTTCAGCCCGAAATAAACGCGTTTTTTCAGACAGCTGTATCCCTCTGTAACTGCAAGGCTCAGAAGAGCCCACACACTCAGGTCTTAACCCCACTGTGCAGAAAGTGTCAAAACATGTTTTTCAGCAGAAATAAACATGTTTCTGCAAGTTTGGTCAACCCCATGTAACTTATGGGGCAGTAACAGGTCACTTTTCAAAACGTGTTTTTCAGCCCGAAATAAACACCTTTTTTCAGACAGCTGTATCCCTATGTAACTGCAAGGCTCAGAAGAGCCCACACACTCAGGTCTTAACCCCAGTGTGCTGAAAGTGTCAAAACATGTTTTTCAGCAGAAATAAACATGTTTCTGCAAGTTTGGTCAACCCCATGTAACTTATGGGGCATTAACAGCTCACTTTTCAAAACGTGTTTTTCAGCCCGAAATAAACGCGTTTTTTCAGACAGCTGTATCCCTATGTAACTGCAAGGCTCAGAAGAGCCCACACACTCAGGTCTTAACCCCAGTGTCATGAAAGTGTCAAAACATGTTTTTCAGCAGAAATAAACATGTTTCTGCAAGTTTGGTCAACCCCATGTAACTTATGGGGCAGTAACAGGTCACTTTTCAAAACGTGTTTTTCAGCCCGAAATAAACACGTTTTTTCAGACAGCTGTATCCCTATGTAACTGCAAGGCTCAGAAGAGCCCACACACTCAGGTCTTAACCCCAGTGTGCTGAAAGTGTCAAAACATGTTTTTCAGCAGAAATAAACATGTTTCTGCAAGTTTGGTCAACCCCATGTAACTTATGGGGCATTAACAGCTCACTTTTCAAAACGTGTTTTTCAGCCCGAAATAAACGCGTTTTTTCAGACAGCTGTATCCCTATGTAACTGCAAGGCTCAGAAGAGCCCACACACTCAGGTCTTAACCCCAGTGTGCTGAAAGTGTCAAAACATGTTTTTCAGCAGAAATAAACATGTTTCTGCAAGTTTGGTCAACCCCATGTAACTTATGGGGCATTAACAGCTCACTTTTCAAAACGTGTTTTTCAGCCCGAAATAAACGCGTTTTTTCAGACAGCTGTATCCCTATGTAACTGCAAGGCTCAGAAGAGCCCACACACTCAGGTCTTAACCCCAGTGTGCTGAAAGTGTCAAAACATGTTTTTCAGCAGAAATAAACATGTTTCTGCAAGTTTGGTCAACCCCATGTAAGTTATGGGTCAGTAACAGCTCACTTTTCAAAACGTGTTTTTC
The DNA here is from genome assembly GCF_059453375.1 of Lepisosteus platostomus. NCBI lineage: Eukaryota > Metazoa > Chordata > Actinopteri > Semionotiformes > Lepisosteidae > Lepisosteus > Lepisosteus platostomus. Next base: position 1,048,317 of record NW_028291661.1, read on the forward strand.
AGCCCGAAATAAACGCGTTTTTTCAGACAGCTGTATCCCTATGTAACTGCAAGGCTCAGAAGAGCCCACACACTCAGGTCTTAACCCCAGTGTGCTGAAAGTGTCAAAACATGTTTTTCAGCAGAAATAAACATGTTTCTGCAAGTTTGGTCAACCCCATGTAAGTTATGGGGTAGTAACAGCACACTTTTCAAAACGTGTTTTTCAGCCCGAAATAAACGCGTTTTTTCAGACAGCTGTATCCCTATGTAACTGCAAGGCTCAGAAGAGCCCACACACTCAGGTCTTAACCCCAGTGTGCTGAAAGTGTCAAAACATGTTTTTCAGCAGAAATAAACATGTTTCTGCAAGTTTGGTCAACCCCATGTAAGTTATGGGGTAGTAACAGCACACTTTTCAAAACGTGTTTTTCAGCCCGAAATAAACGCGTTTTTTCAGACAGCTGTATCCCTATGTAACTGCAAGGCTCAGAAGAGCCCACACACTCAGGTCTTAACCCCAGTGTGCTGAAAGTGTCAAAACATGTTTTTCAGCAGAAATAAACATGTTTCTGCAAGTTTGGTCAACCCCATGTAAGTTATGGGGTAGTAACAGCACACTTTTCAAAACGTGTTTTTCAGCCCGAAATAAACGCGTTTTTTCAGACAGCTGTATCCCTATGTAACTGCAAGGCTCAGAAGAGCCCACACACTCAGGTCTTAACCCCACTGTGCAGAAAGTGTCAAAACATGTTTTTCAGCAGAAATAAACATGTTTCTGCAAGTTTGGTCAACCCCATGTATCTTATGGGGCAGTAACAGGTCACTTTTCAAAACGTGTTTTTCAGCCCGAAATAAACACGTTTTTTCAGACAGCTGTATCCCTATGTAACTGCAAGGCTCAGAAGAGCCCACACACTCAGGTCTTAACCCCAGTGTGCTGAAAGTGTCAAAACATGTTTTTCAGCAGAAATAAACATGTTTCTGCAAGTTTGGTCAACCCCATGTAAGTTATGGGTCAGTAACAGGTCACTTTTCAAAACGTGTTTTTCAGCCCGAAATAAACGCGTTTTTTCTGACAGCTGTATCCCTATGTAACTGCAAGGCTCAGAAGAGCCCACACACTCAGGTCTTAACCCCAGTGTGCTGACAGTGTCAAAACATGTTTTTCAGAAGAAATAAACATGTTTCTGCAAGTTTGGTCAACCCCATGTAAGTTATGGGGCAGTAACAGCACACTTTTCAAAACGTGTTTTTCAGCCCGAGATAAACACGTTTTTTCAGACAGCTGTATCCCTATGTAACTGCAAGGCTCAGAAGAGCCCACACACTCAGGTCTTAACCCCAGTGTGCTGAAAGTGTCAAAACATGTTTTTCAGCAGAAATAAACATGTTTCTGCAAGTTTGGTCAACCCCATGTAAGTTATGGGTCAGTAACAGCTCACTTTTCAAAACGTGTTTTTCAGCCCGAAATAAACGCGTTTTTTCAGACTGCTGTATCCCTATGTAACTGCAAGGCTCAAAAGAGCCCACAAACTCAGGTCTTAACCCCAGTGTGCTGAAAGTGTCAAAACATGTTTTTCAGCTGAAATAAACATGTTTCTGCAAGTTTGGTCAACCCCATGTAACTTATGGGGCAGTAACAGCTCACTTTTCAAAACGTGTTTTTCAGCCCGAAATAAACGCGTTTTTTCAGACAGCTGTATCCCTATGTAACTGCAAGGCTCAAAAGAGCCCACAAACTCAGGTCTTAACCCCAGTGTGCTGAAAGTGTCAAAACATGTTTTTCAGCAGAAATAAACATGTTTCTGCAAGTTTGGTCAACCCCATGTAACTTATGGAGTAGTAACAGCACACTTTTCAAAACGTGTTTTTCAGCCCGAAATAAACGCGTTTTTTCAGACAGCTGTATCCCTCTGTAACTGCAAGGCTCAGAAGAGCCCACACACTCAGGTCTTAACCCCACTGTGCAGAAAGTGTCAAAACATGTTTTTCAGCAGAAATAAACATGTTTCTGCAAGTTTGGTCAACCCCATGTAACTTATGGGGCAGTAACAGGTCACTTTTCAAAACGTGTTTTTCAGCCCGAAATAAACACCTTTTTTCAGACAGCTGTATCCCTATGTAACTGCAAGGCTCAGAAGAGCCCACACACTCAGGTCTTAACCCCAGTGTGCTGAAAGTGTCAAAACATGTTTTTCAGCAGAAATAAACATGTTTCTGCAAGTTTGGTCAACCCCATGTAACTTATGGGGCATTAACAGCTCACTTTTCAAAACGTGTTTTTCAGCCCGAAATAAACGCGTTTTTTCAGACAGCTGTATCCCTATGTAACTGCAAGGCTCAGAAGAGCCCACACACTCAGGTCTTAACCCCAGTGTCATGAAAGTGTCAAAACATGTTTTTCAGCAGAAATAAACATGTTTCTGCAAGTTTGGTCAACCCCATGTAACTTATGGGGCAGTAACAGGTCACTTTTCAAAACGTGTTTTTCAGCCCGAAATAAACACGTTTTTTCAGACAGCTGTATCCCTATGTAACTGCAAGGCTCAGAAGAGCCCACACACTCAGGTCTTAACCCCAGTGTGCTGAAAGTGTCAAAACATGTTTTTCAGCAGAAATAAACATGTTTCTGCAAGTTTGGTCAACCCCATGTAACTTATGGGGCATTAACAGCTCACTTTTCAAAACGTGTTTTTCAGCCCGAAATAAACGCGTTTTTTCAGACAGCTGTATCCCTATGTAACTGCAAGGCTCAGAAGAGCCCACACACTCAGGTCTTAACCCCAGTGTGCTGAAAGTGTCAAAACATGTTTTTCAGCAGAAATAAACATGTTTCTGCAAGTTTGGTCAACCCCATGTAAGTTATGGGTCAGTAACAGCTCACTTTTCAAAACGTGTTTTTCAGCCCGAAATAAACGCGTTTTTTCAGACAGCTGTATCCCTATGTAACTGCAAGGCTCAGAAGAGCCCACACACTCAGGTCTTAACCCCAGTGTGCTGAAAGTGTCAAAACATGTTTTTCAGCAGAAATAAACATGTTTCTGCAAGTTTGGTCAACCCCATGTAAGTTATGGGGTAGTAACAGCACACTTTTCAAAACGTGTTTTTCAGCCCGAAATAAACGCGTTTTTTCAGACAGCTGTATCCCTATGTAACTGCAAGGCTCAGAAGAGCCCACACACTCAGGTCTTAACCCCAGTGTGCTGAAAGTGTCAAAACATGTTTTTCAGCAGAAATAAACATGTTTCTGCAAGTTTGGTCAACCCCATGTAAGTTATGGGTCAGTAACAGCTCACTTTTCAAAACGTGTTTTTCAGCCCGAAATAAACGCGTTTTTTCAGACAGCTGTATCCCTATGTAACTGCAAGGCTCAGAAGAGCCCACACACTCAGGTCTTAACCCCAGTGTGCTGAAAGTGTCAAAACATGTTTTTCAGCAGAAATAAACATGTTTCTGCAAGTTTGGTCAACCCCATGTAAGTTATGGGGTAGTAACAGCACACTTTTCAAAACGTGTTTTTCAGCCCGAAATAAACGCGTTTTTTCAGACAGCTGTATCCCTATGTAACTGCAAGGCTCAGAAGAGCCCACACACTCAGGTCTTAACCCCAGTGTGCTGAAAGTGTCAAAACATGTTTTTCAGCAGAAATAAACATGTTTCTGCAAGTTTGGTCAACCCCATGTAAGTTATGGGGTAGTAACAGCACACTTTTCAAAACGTGTTTTTCAGCCCGAAATAAACGCGTTTTTTCAGACAGCTGTATCCCTATGTAACTGCAAGGCTCAGAAGAGCCCACACACTCAGGTCTTAACCCCAGTGTGCTGAAAGTGTCAAAACATGTTTTTCAGCAGAAATAAACATGTTTCTGCAAGTTTGGTCAACCCCATGTAAGTTATGGGGTAGTAACAGCACACTTTTCAAAACGTGTTTTTCAGCCCGAAATAAACGCGTTTTTTCAGACAGCTGTATCCCTATGTAACTGCAAGGCTCAGAAGAGCCCACACACTCAGGTCTTAACCCCACTGTGCAGAAAGTGTCAAAACATGTTTTTCAGCAGAAATAAACATGTTTCTGCAAGTTTGGTCAACCCCATGTATCTTATGGGGCAGTAACAGGTCACTTTTCAAAACGTGTTTTTCAGCCCGAAATAAACACGTTTTTTCAGACAGCTGTATCCCTATGTAACTGCAAGGCTCAGAAGAGCCCACACACTCAGGTCTTAACCCCAGTGTGCTGAAAGTGTCAAAACATGTTTTTCAGCAGAAATAAACATGTTTCTGCAAGTTTGGTCAACCCCATGTAAGTTATGGGTCAGTAACAGGTCACTTTTCAAAACGTGTTTTTCAGCCCGAAATAAACGCGTTTTTTCTGACAGCTGTATCCCTATGTAACTGCAAGGCTCAGAAGAGCCCACACACTCAGGTCTTAACCCCAGTGTGCTGACAGTGTCAAAACATGTTTTTCAGAAGAAATAAACATGTTTCTGCAAGTTTGGTCAACCCCATGTAAGTTATGGGGCAGTAACAGCACACTTTTCAAAACGTGTTTTTCAGCCCGAGATAAACACGTTTTTTCAGACAGCTGTATCCCTATGTAACTGCAAGGCTCAGAAGAGCCCACACACTCAGGTCTTAACCCCAGTGTGCTGAAAGTGTCAAAACATGTTTTTCAGCAGAAATAAACATGTTTCTGCAAGTTTGGTCAACCCCATGTAAGTTATGGGTCAGTAACAGCTCACTTTTCAAAACGTGTTTTTCAGCCCGAAATAAACGCGTTTTTTCAGACTGCTGTATCCCTATGTAACTGCAAGGCTCAAAAGAGCCCACAAACTCAGGTCTTAACCCCAGTGTGCTGAAAGTGTCAAAACATGTTTTTCAGCTGAAATAAACATGTTTCTGCAAGTTTGGTCAACCCCATGTAACTTATGGGGCAGTAACAGCTCACTTTTCAAAACGTGTTTTTCAGCCCGAAATAAACGCGTTTTTTCAGACAGCTGTATCCCTATGTAACTGCAAGGCTCAAAAGAGCCCACAAACTCAGGTCTTAACCCCAGTGTGCTGAAAGTGTCAAAACATGTTTTTCAGCAGAAATAAACATGTTTCTGCAAGTTTGGTCAACCCCATGTAAGTTATGGAGTAGTAACAGCACACTTTTCAAAACGTGTTTTTCAGCCCGAAATAAACGCGTTTTTTCAGACAGCTGTATCCCTCTGTAACTGCAAGGCTCAGAAGAGCCCACACACTCAGGTCTTAACCCCACTGTGCAGAAAGTGTCAAAACATGTTTTTCAGCAGAAATAAACATGTTTCTGCAAGTTTGGTCAACCCCATGTAACTTATGGGGCAGTAACAGGTCACTTTTCAAAACGTGTTTTTCAGCCCGAAATAAACACGTTTTTTCAGACAGCTGTATCCCTAAGTAACTGCAAGGCTCAGAAGAGCCCACACACTCAGGTCTTAACCCCAGTGTGCTGAAAGTGTCAAAACATGTTTTTCAGCAGAAATAAACATGTTTCTGCAAGTTTGGTCAACCCCATGTAACTTATGGGGCATTAACAGCTCACTTTTCAAAACGTGTTTTTCAGCCCGAAATAAACGCGTTTTTTCAGACAGCTGTATCCCTATGTAACTGCAAGGCTCAGAAGAGCCCACACACTCAGGTCTTAACCCCAGTGTCATGAAAGTGTCAAAACATGTTTTTCAGCAGAAATAAACATGTTTCTGCAAGTTTGGTCAACCCCATGTAACTTATGGGGCAGTAACAGGTCACTTTTCAAAACGTGTTTTTCAGCCCGAAATAAACACGTTTTTTCAGACAGCTGTATCCCTATGTAACTGCAAGGCTCAGAAGAGCCCACACACTCAGGTCTTAACCCCAGTGTGCTGAAAGTGTCAAAACATGTTTTTCAGCAGAAATAAACATGTTTCTGCAAGTTTGGTCAACCCCATGTAACTTATGGGGCATTAACAGCTCACTTTTCAAAACGTGTTTTTCAGCCCGAAATAAACGCGTTTTTTCAGACAGCTGTATCCCTATGTAACTGCAAGGCTCAGAAGAGCCCACACACTCAGGTCTTAACCCCAGTGTGCTGAAAGTGTCAAAACATGTTTTTCAGCAGAAATAAACATGTTTCTGCAAGTTTGGTCAACCCCATGTAAGTTATGGGTCAGTAACAGCTCACTTTTCAAAACGTGTTTTTCAGCCCGAAATAAACGCGTTTTTTCAGACAGCTGTATCCCTATGTAACTGCAAGGCTCAGAAGAGCCCACACACTCAGGTCTTAACCCCAGTGTGCTGAAAGTGTCAAAACATGTTTTTCAGCAGAAATAAACATGTTTCTGCAAGTTTGGTCAACCCCATGTAAGTTATGGGTCAGTAACAGCTCACTTTTCAAAACGTGTTTTTCAGCCCGAAATAAACGCGTTTTTTCAGACAGCTGTATCCCTATGTAACTGCAAGGCTCAGAATAGCCCACACACTCAGGTCTTAACCCCAGTGTGCTGACAGTGTCAAAACATGTTTTTCAGCAGAAATAAACATGTTTCTGCAAGTTTGGTCAACCCCATGTAACTTATGGGGCACTAACAGCTCACTTTTCAAAACGTGTTTTTCAGCCCGAAATAAACGCGTTTTTTCTGACAGCTGTATCCCTATGTAACTGCAAGGCTCAGAAGAGCCCACACACTCAGGTCTTAACCCCAGTGTGCTGACAGTGTCAAAACATGTTTTTCAGAAGAAATAAACATGTTTCTGCAAGTTTGGTCAACCCCATGTAAGTTATGGGGCAGTAACAGCACACTTTTCAAAACGTGTTTTTCAGCCCGAGATAAACACGTTTTTTCAGACAGCTGTATCCCTATGTAACTGCAAGGCTCAGAAGAGCCCACACACTCAGGTCTTAACCCCAGTGTGCTGAAAGTGTCAAAACATGTTTTTCAGCAGAAATAAACATGTTTCTGCAAGTTTGGTCAACCCCATGTAAGTTATGGGTCAGTAACAGCTCACTTTTCAAAACGTGTTTTTCAGCCCGAAATAAACGCGTTTTTTCAGACTGCTGTATCCCTATGTAACTGCAAGGCTCAAAAGAGCCCACAAACTCAGGTCTTAACCCCAGTGTGCTGAAAGTGTCAAAACATGTTTTTCAGCTGAAATAAACATGTTTCTGCAAGTTTGGTCAACCCCATGTAACTTATGGAGTAGTAACAGCACACTTTTCAAAACGTGTTTTTCAGCCCGAAATAAACGCGTTTTTTCAGACAGCTGTATCCCTCTGTAACTGCAAGGCTCAGAAGAGCCCACACACTCAGGTCTTAACCCCACTGTGCAGAAAGTGTCAAAACATGTTTTTCAGCAGAAATAAACATGTTTCTGCAAGTTTGGTCAACCCCATGTAACTTATGGGGCAGTAACAGGTCACTTTTCAAAACGTGTTTTTCAGCCCGAAATAAACACCTTTTTTCAGACAGCTGTATCCCTATGTAACTGCAAGGCTCAGAAGAGCCCACACACTCAGGTCTTAACCCCAGTGTGCTGAAAGTGTCAAAACATGTTTTTCAGCAGAAATAAACATGTTTCTGCAAGTTTGGTCAACCCCATGTAACTTATGGGGCATTAACAGCTCACTTTTCAAAACGTGTTTTTCAGCCCGAAATAAACGCGTTTTTTCAGACAGCTGTATCCCTATGTAACTGCAAGGCTCAGAAGAGCCCACACACTCAGGTCTTAACCCCAGTGTCATGAAAGTGTCAAAACATGTTTTTCAGCAGAAATAAACATGTTTCTGCAAGTTTGGTCAACCCCATGTAACTTATGGGGCAGTAACAGGTCACTTTTCAAAACGTGTTTTTCAGCCCGAAATAAACACGTTTTTTCAGACAGCTGTATCCCTATGTAACTGCAAGGCTCAGAAGAGCCCACACACTCAGGTCTTAACCCCAGTGTGCTGAAAGTGTCAAAACATGTTTTTCAGCAGAAATAAACATGTTTCTGCAAGTTTGGTCAACCCCATGTAACTTATGGGGCATTAACAGCTCACTTTTCAAAACGTGTTTTTCAGCCCGAAATAAACGCGTTTTTTCAGACAGCTGTATCCCTATGTAACTGCAAGGCTCAGAAGAGCCCACACACTCAGGTCTTAACCCCAGTGTGCTGAAAGTGTCAAAACATGTTTTTCAGCAGAAATAAACATGTTTCTGCAAGTTTGGTCAACCCCATGTAACTTATGGGGCATTAACAGCTCACTTTTCAAAACGTGTTTTTCAGCCCGAAATAAACGCGTTTTTTCAGACAGCTGTATCCCTATGTAACTGCAAGGCTCAGAAGAGCCCACACACTCAGGTCTTAACCCCAGTGTGCTGAAAGTGTCAAAACATGTTTTTCAGCAGAAATAAACATGTTTCTGCAAGTTTGGTCAACCCCATGTAAGTTATGGGTCAGTAACAGCTCACTTTTCAAAACGTGTTTTTCAGCCCGAAATAAACGCGTTTTTTCAGACAGCTGTATCCCTATGTAACTGCAAGGCTCAGAAGAGCCCACACACTCAGGTCTTAACCCCAGTGTGCTGAAAGTGTCAAAACATGTTTTTCAGCAGAAATAAACATGTTTCTGCAAGTTTGGTCAACCCCATGTAAGTTATGGGGTAGTAACAGCACACTTTTCAAAACGTGTTTTTCAGCCCGAAATAAACGCGTTTTTTCAGACAGCTGTATCCCTATGTAACTGCAAGGCTCAGAAGAGCCCACACACTCAGGTCTTAACCCCAGTGTGCTGAAAGTGTCAAAACATGTTTTTCAGCAGAAATAAACATGTTTCTGCAAGTTTGGTCAACCCCATGTAAGTTATGGGGTAGTAACAGCACACTTTTCAAAACGTGTTTTTCAGCCCGAAATAAACGCGTTTTTTCAGACAGCTGTATCCCTATGTAACTGCAAGGCTCAGAAGAGCCCACACACTCAGGTCTTAACCCCAGTGTGCTGAAAGTGTCAAAACATGTTTTTCAGCAGAAATAAACATGTTTCTGCAAGTTTGGTCAACCCCATGTAAGTTATGGGGTAGTAACAGCACACTTTTCAAAACGTGTTTTTCAGCCCGAAATAAACGCGTTTTTTCAGACAGCTGTATCCCTATGTAACTGCAAGGCTCAGAAGAGCCCACACACTCAGGTCTTAACCCCACTGTGCAGAAAGTGTCAAAACATGTTTTTCAGCAGAAATAAACATGTTTCTGCAAGTTTGGTCAACCCCATGTATCTTATGGGGCAGTAACAGGTCACTTTTCAAAACGTGTTTTTCAGCCCGAAATAAACACGTTTTTTCAGACAGCTGTATCCCTATGTAACTGCAAGGCTCAGAAGAGCCCACACACTCAGGTCTTAACCCCAGTGTGCTGAAAGTGTCAAAACATGTTTTTCAGCAGAAATAAACATGTTTCTGCAAGTTTGGTCAACCCCATGTAAGTTATGGGTCAGTAACAGGTCACTTTTCAAAACGTGTTTTTCAGCCCGAAATAAACGCGTTTTTTCTGACAGCTGTATCCCTATGTAACTGCAAGGCTCAGAAGAGCCCACACACTCAGGTCTTAACCCCAGTGTGCTGACAGTGTCAAAACATGTTTTTCAGAAGAAATAAACATGTTTCTGCAAGTTTGGTCAACCCCATGTAAGTTATGGGGCAGTAACAGCACACTTTTCAAAACGTGTTTTTCAGCCCGAGATAAACACGTTTTTTCAGACAGCTGTATCCCTATGTAACTGCAAGGCTCAGAAGAGCCCACACACTCAGGTCTTAACCCCAGTGTGCTGAAAGTGTCAAAACATGTTTTTCAGCAGAAATAAACATGTTTCTGCAAGTTTGGTCAACCCCATGTAAGTTATGGGTCAGTAACAGCTCACTTTTCAAAACGTGTTTTTCAGCCCGAAATAAACGCGTTTTTTCAGACTGCTGTATCCCTATGTAACTGCAAGGCTCAAAAGAGCCCACAAACTCAGGTCTTAACCCCAGTGTGCTGAAAGTGTCAAAACATGTTTTTCAGCTGAAATAAACATGTTTCTGCAAGTTTGGTCAACCCCATGTAACTTATGGGGCAGTAACAGCTCACTTTTCAAAACGTGTTTTTCAGCCCGAAATAAACGCGTTTTTTCAGACAGCTGTATCCCTCTGTAACTGCAAGGCTCAGAAGAGCCCACACACTCAGGTCTTAACCCCACTGTGCAGAAAGTGTCAAAACATGTTTTTCAGCAGAAATAAACATGTTTCTGCAAGTTTGGTCAACCCCATGTAACTTATGGGGCAGTAACAGGTCACTTTTCAAAACGTGTTTTTCAGCCCGAAATAAACACGTTTTTTCAGACAGCTGTATCCCTAAGTAACTGCAAGGCTCAGAAGAGCCCACACACTCAGGTCTTAACCCCAGTGTGCTGAAAGTGTCAAAACATGTTTTTCAGCAGAAATAAACATGTTTCTGCAAGTTTGGTCAACCCCATGTAACTTATGGGGCATTAACAGCTCACTTTTCAAAACGTGTTTTTCAGCCCGAAATAAACGCGTTTTTTCAGACAGCTGTATCCCTATGTAACTGCAAGGCTCAGAAGAGCCCACACACTCAGGTCTTAACCCCAGTGTCATGAAAGTGTCAAAACATGTTTTTCAGCAGAAATAAACATGTTTCTGCAAGTTTGGTCAACCCCATGTAACTTATGGGGCAGTAACAGGTCACTTTTCAAAACGTGTTTTTCAGCCCGAAATAAACACGTTTTTTCAGACAGCTGTATCCCTATGTAACTGCAAGGCTCAGAAGAGCCCACACACTCAGGTCTTAACCCCAGTGTGCTGGAAGTGTCAAAACATGTTTTTCAGCAGAAATAAACATGTTTCTGCAAGTTTGGTCAACCCCATGTAACTTATGGGGCATTAACAGCTCACTTTTCAAAACGTGTTTTTCAGCCCGAAATAAACGCGTTTTTTCAGACAGCTGTATCCCTATGTAACTGCAAGGCTCAGAAGAGCCCACACACTCAGGTCTTAACCCCAGTGTGCTGAAAGTGTCAAAACATGTTTTTCAGCAGAAATAAACATGTTTCTGCAAGTTTGGTCAACCCCATGTAAGTTATGGGTCAGTAACAGCTCACTTTTCAAAACGTGTTTTTCAGCCCGAAATAAACGCGTTTTTTCAGACAGCTGTATCCCTATGTAACTGCAAGGCTCAGAAGAGCCCACACACTCAGGTCTTAACCCCAGTGTGCTGAAAGTGTCAAAACATGTTTTTCAGCAGAAATAAACATGTTTCTGCAAGTTTGGTCAACCCCATGTAAGTTATGGGTCAGTAACAGCTCACTTTTCAAAACGTGTTTTTCAGCCCGAAATAAACGCGTTTTTTCAGACAGCTGTATCCCTATGTAACTGCAAGGCTCAGAATAGCCCACACACTCAGGTCTTAACCCCAGTGTGCTGACAGTGTCAAAACATGTTTTTCAGCAGAAATAAACATGTTTCTGCAAGTTTGGTCAACCCCATGTAACTTATGGGGCACTAACAGCTCACTTTTCAAAACGTGTTTTTCAGCCCGAAATAAACGCGTTTTTTCTGACAGCTGTATCCCTATGTAACTGCAAGGCTCAGAAGAGCCCACACACTCAGGTCTTAACCCCAGTGTGCTGACAGTGTCAAAACATGTTTTTCAGAAGAAATAAACATGTTTCTGCAAGTTTGGTCAACCCCATGTAAGTTATGGGGCAGTAACAGCACACTTTTCAAAACGTGTTTTTCAGCCCGAGATAAACACGTTTTTTCAGACAGCTGTATCCCTATGTAACTGCAAGGCTCAGAAGAGCCCACACACTCAGGTCTTAACCCCAGTGTGCTGAAAGTGTCAAAACATGTTTTTCAGCAGAAATAAACATGTTTCTGCAAGTTTGGTCAACCCCATGTAAGTTATGGGTCAGTAACAGCTCACTTTTCAAAACGTGTTTTTCAGCCCGAAATAAACGCGTTTTTTCAGACTGCTGTATCCCTATGTAACTGCAAGGCTCAAAAGAGCCCACAAACTCAGGTCTTAACCCCAGTGTGCTGAAAGTGTCAAAACATGTTTTTCAGCTGAAATAAACATGTTTCTGCAAGTTTGGTCAACCCCATGTAACTTATGGAGTAGTAACAGCACACTTTTCAAAACGTGTTTTTCAGCCCGAAATAAACGCGTTTTTTCAGACAGCTGTATCCCTCTGTAACTGCAAGGCTCAGAAGAGCCCACACACTCAGGTCTTAACCCCACTGTGCAGAAAGTGTCAAAACATGTTTTTCAGCAGAAATAAACATGTTTCTGCAAGTTTGGTCAACCCCATGTAACTTATGGGGCAGTAACAGGTCACTTTTCAAAACGTGTTTTTCAGCCCGAAATAAACACCTTTTTTCAGACAGCTGTATCCCTATGTAACTGCAAGGCTCAGAAGAGCCCACACACTCAGGTCTTAACCCCAGTGTGCTGAAAGTGTCAAAACATGTTTTTCAGCAGAAATAAACATGTTTCTGCAAGTTTGGTCAACCCCATGTAACTTATGGGGCATTAACAGCTCACTTTTCAAAACGTGTTTTTCAGCCCGAAATAAACGCGTTTTTTCAGACAGCTGTATCCCTATGTAACTGCAAGGCTCAGAAGAGCCCACACACTCAGGTCTTAACCCCAGTGTCATGAAAGTGTCAAAACATGTTTTTCAGCAGAAATAAACATGTTTCTGCAAGTTTGGTCAACCCCATGTAACTTATGGGGCAGTAACAGGTCACTTTTCAAAACGTGTTTTTCAGCCCGAAATAAACACGTTTTTTCAGACAGCTGTATCCCTATGTAACTGCAAGGCTCAGAAGAGCCCACACACTCAGGTCTTAACCCCAGTGTGCTGAAAGTGTCAAAACATGTTTTTCAGCAGAAATAAACATGTTTCTGCAAGTTTGGTCAACCCCATGTAACTTATGGGGCATTAACAGCTCACTTTTCAAAACGTGTTTTTCAGCCCGAAATAAACGCGTTTTTTCAGACAGCTGTATCCCTATGTAACTGCAAGGCTCAGAAGAGCCCACACACTCAGGTCTTAACCCCAGTGTGCTGAAAGTGTCAAAACATGTTTTTCAGCAGAAATAAACATGTTTCTGCAAGTTTGGTCAACCCCATGTAACTTATGGGGCATTAACAGCTCACTTTTCAAAACGTGTTTTTCAGCCCGAAATAAACGCGTTTTTTCAGACAGCTGTATCCCTATGTAACTGCAAGGCTCAGAAGAGCCCACACACTCAGGTCTTAACCCCAGTGTGCTGAAAGTGTCAAAACATGTTTTTCAGCAGAAATAAACATGTTTCTGCAAGTTTGGTCAACCCCATGTAAGTTATGGGTCAGTAACAGCTCACTTTTCAAAACGTGTTTTTCAGCCCGAAATAAACGCGTTTTTTCAGACAGCTGTATCCCTATGTAACTGCAAGGCTCAGAAGAGCCCACACACTCAGGTCTTAACCCCAGTGTGCTGAAAGTGTCAAAACATGTTTTTCAGCAGAAATAAACATGTTTCTGCAAGTTTGGTCAACCCCATGTAAGTTATGGGGTAGTAACAGCACACTTTTCAAAACGTGTTTTTCAGCCCGAAATAAACGCGTTTTTTCAGACAGCTGTATCCCTATGTAACTGCAAGGCTCAGAAGAGCCCACACACTCAGGTCTTAACCCCAGTGTGCTGAAAGTGTCAAAACATGTTTTTCAGCAGAAATAAACATGTTTCTGCAAGTTTGGTCAACCCCATGTAAGTTATGGGGTAGTAACAGCACACTTTTCAAAACGTGTTTTTCAGCCCGAAATAAACGCGTTTTTTCAGACAGCTGTATCCCTATGTAACTGCAAGGCTCAGAAGAGCCCACACACTCAGGTCTTAACCCCAGTGTGCTGAAAGTGTCAAAACATGTTTTTCAGCAGAAATAAACATGTTTCTGCAAGTTTGGTCAACCCCATGTAAGTTATGGGGTAGTAACAGCACACTTTTCAAAACGTGTTTTTCAGCCCGAAATAAACGCGTTTTTTCAGACAGCTGTATCCCTATGTAACTGCAAGGCTCAGAAGAGCCCACACACTCAGGTCTTAACCCCACTGTGCAGAAAGTGTCAAAACATGTTTTTCAGCAGAAATAAACATGTTTCTGCAAGTTTGGTCAACCCCATGTATCTTATGGGGCAGTAACAGGTCACTTTTCAAAACGTGTTTTTCAGCCCGAAATAAACACGTTTTTTCAGACAGCTGTATCCCTATGTAACTGCAAGGCTCAGAAGAGCCCACACACTCAGGTCTTAACCCCAGTGTGCTGAAAGTGTCAAAACATGTTTTTCAGCAGAAATAAACATGTTTCTGCAAGTTTGGTCAACCCCATGTAAGTTATGGGTCAGTAACAGGTCACTTTTCAAAACGTGTTTTTCAGCCCGAAATAAACGCGTTTTTTCTGACAGCTGTATCCCTATGTAACTGCAAGGCTCAGAAGAGCCCACACACTCAGGTCTTAACCCCAGTGTGCTGACAGTGTCAAAACATGTTTTTCAGAAGAAATAAACATGTTTCTGCAAGTTTGGTCAACCCCATGTAAGTTATGGGGCAGTAACAGCACACTTTTCAAAACGTGTTTTTCAGCCCGAGATAAACACGTTTTTTCAGACAGCTGTATCCCTATGTAACTGCAAGGCTCAGAAGAGCCCACACACTCAGGTCTTAACCCCAGTGTGCTGAAAGTGTCAAAACATGTTTTTCAGCAGAAATAAACATGTTTCTGCAAGTTTGGTCAACCCCATGTAAGTTATGGGTCAGTAACAGCTCACTTTTCAAAACGTGTTTTTCAGCCCGAAATAAACGCGTTTTTTCAGACTGCTGTATCCCTATGTAACTGCAAGGCTCAAAAGAGCCCACAAACTCAGGTCTTAACCCCAGTGTGCTGAAAGTGTCAAAACATGTTTTTCAGCTGAAATAAACATGTTTCTGCAAGTTTGGTCAACCCCATGTAACTTATGGGGCAGTAACAGCTCACTTTTCAAAACGTGTTTTTCAGCCCGAAATAAACGCGTTTTTTCAGACAGCTGTATCCCTATGTAACTGCAAGGCTCAAAAGAGCCCACAAACTCAGGTCTTAACCCCAGTGTGCTGAAAGTGTCAAAACATGTTTTTCAGCAGAAATAAACATGTTTCTGCAAGTTTGGTCAACCCCATGTAAGTTATGGAGTAGTAACAGCACACTTTTCAAAACGTGTTTTTCAGCCCGAAATAAACGCGTTTTTTCAGACAGCTGTATCCCTCTGTAACTGCAAGGCTCAGAAGAGCCCACACACTCAGGTCTTAACCCCACTGTGCAGAAAGTGTCAAAACATGTTTTTCAGCAGAAATAAACATGTTTCTGCAAGTTTGGTCAACCCCATGTAACTTATGGGGCAGTAACAGGTCACTTTTCAAAACGTGTTTTTCAGCCCGAAATAAACACGTTTTTTCAGACAGCTGTATCCCTAAGTAACTGCAAGGCTCAGAAGAGCCCACACACTCAGGTCTTAACCCCAGTGTGCTGAAAGTGTCAAAACATGTTTTTCAGCAGAAATAAACATGTTTCTGCAAGTTTGGTCAACCCCATGTAACTTATGGGGCATTAACAGCTCACTTTTCAAAACGTGTTTTTCAGCCCGAAATAAACGCGTTTTTTCAGACAGCTGTATCCCTATGTAACTGCAAGGCTCAGAAGAGCCCACACACTCAGGTCTTAACCCCAGTGTCATGAAAGTGTCAAAACATGTTTTTCAGCAGAAATAAACATGTTTCTGCAAGTTTGGTCAACCCCATGTAACTTATGGGGCAGTAACAGGTCACTTTTCAAAACGTGTTTTTCAGCCCGAAATAAACACGTTTTTTCAGACAGCTGTATCCCTAAGTAACTGCAAGGCTCAGAAGAGCCCACACACTCAGGTCTTAACCCCAGTGTGCTGAAAGTGTCAAAACATGTTTTTCAGCAGAAATAAACATGTTTCTGCAAGTTTGGTCAACCCCATGTAAGTTATGGGTCAGTAACAGCTCACTTTTCAAAACGTGTTTTTCAGCCCGAAATAAACGCGTTTTTTCAGACTGCTGTATCCCTATGTAACTGCAAGGCTCAAAAGAGCCCACAAACTCAGGTCTTAACCCCAGTGTGCTGAAAGTGTCAAAACATGTTTTTCAGCTGAAATAAACATGTTTCTGCAAGTTTGGTCAACCCCATGTAACTTATGGGGCAGTAACAGCTCACTTTTCAAAACGTGTTTTTCAGCCCGAAATAAACGCGTTTTTTCAGACAGCTGTATCCCTCTGTAACTGCAAGGCTCAGAAGAGCCCACACACTCAGGTCTTAACCCCACTGTGCAGAAAGTGTCAAAACATGTTTTTCAGCAGAAATAAACATGTTTCTGCAAGTTTGGTCAACCCCATGTAACTTATGGGGCAGTAACAGGTCACTTTTCAAAACGTGTTTTTCAGCCCGAAATAAACACGTTTTTTCAGACAGCTGTATCCCTAAGTAACTGCAAGGCTCAGAAGAGCCCACACACTCAGGTCTTAACCCCAGTGTGCTGAAAGTGTCAAAACATGTTTTTCAGCAGAAATAAACATGTTTCTGCAAGTTTGGTCAACCCCATGTAACTTATGGGGCATTAACAGCTCACTTTTCAAAACGTGTTTTTCAGCCCGAAATAAACGCGTTTTTTCAGACAGCTGTATCCCTATGTAACTGCAAGGCTCAGAAGAGCCCACACACTCAGGTCTTAACCCCAGTGTCATGAAAGTGTCAAAACATGTTTTTCAGCAGAAATAAACATGTTTCTGCAAGTTTGGTCAACCCCATGTAACTTATGGGGCAGTAACAGGTCACTTTTCAAAACGTGTTTTTCAGCCCGAAATAAACACGTTTTTTCAGACAGCTGTATCCCTATGTAACTGCAAGGCTCAGAAGAGCCCACACACTCAGGTCTTAACCCCAGTGTGCTGGAAGTGTCAAAACATGTTTTTCAGCAGAAATAAACATGTTTCTGCAAGTTTGGTCAACCCCATGTAACTTATGGGGCATTAACAGCTCACTTTTCAAAACGTGTTTTTCAGCCCGAAATAAACGCGTTTTTTCAGACAGCTGTATCCCTATGTAACTGCAAGGCTCAGAAGAGCCCACACACTCAGGTCTTAACCCCAGTGTGCTGAAAGTGTCAAAACATGTTTTTCAGCAGAAATAAACATGTTTCTGCAAGTTTGGTCAACCCCATGTAAGTTATGGGTCAGTAACAGCTCACTTTTCAAAACGTGTTTTTCAGCCCGAAATAAACGCGTTTTTTCAGACAGCTGTATCCCTATGTAACTGCAAGGCTCAGAAGAGCCCACACACTCAGGTCTTAACCCCAGTGTGCTGAAAGTGTCAAAACATGTTTTTCAGCAGAAATAAACATGTTTCTGCAAGTTTGGTCAACCCCATGTAAGTTATGGGTCAGTAACAGCTCACTTTTCAAAACGTGTTTTTCAGCCCGAAATAAACGCGTTTTTTCAGACAGCTGTATCCCTATGTAACTGCAAGGCTCAGAATAGCCCACACACTCAGGTCTTAACCCCAGTGTGCTGACAGTGTCAAAACATGTTTTTCAGCAGAAATAAACATGTTTCTGCAAGTTTGGTCAACCCCATGTAACTTATGGGGCACTAACAGCTCACTTTTCAAAACGTGTTTTTCAGCCCGAAATAAACGCGTTTTTTCTGACAGCTGTATCCCTATGTAACTGCAAGGCTCAGAAGAGCCCACACACTCAGGTCTTAACCCCAGTGTGCTGACAGTGTCAAAACATGTTTTTCAGAAGAAATAAACATGTTTCTGCAAGTTTGGTCAACCCCATGTAAGTTATGGGGCAGTAACAGCACACTTTTCAAAACGTGTTTTTCAGCCCGAGATAAACACGTTTTTTCAGACAGCTGTATCCCTATGTAACTGCAAGGCTCAGAAGAGCCCACACACTCAGGTCTTAACCCCAGTGTGCTGAAAGTGTCAAAACATGTTTTTCAGCAGAAATAAACATGTTTCTGCAAGTTTGGTCAACCCCATGTAAGTTATGGGTCAGTAACAGCTCACTTTTCAAAACGTGTTTTTCAGCCCGAAATAAACGCGTTTTTTCAGACTGCTGTATCCCTATGTAACTGCAAGGCTCAAAAGAGCCCACAAACTCAGGTCTTAACCCCAGTGTGCTGAAAGTGTCAAAACATGTTTTTCAGCTGAAATAAACATGTTTCTGCAAGTTTGGTCAACCCCATGTAACTTATGGAGTAGTAACAGCACACTTTTCAAAACGTGTTTTTCAGCCCGAAATAAACGCGTTTTTTCAGACAGCTGTATCCCTCTGTAACTGCAAGGCTCAGAAGAGCCCACACACTCAGGTCTTAACCCCACTGTGCAGAAAGTGTCAAAACATGTTTTTCAGCAGAAATAAACATGTTTCTGCAAGTTTGGTCAACCCCATGTAACTTATGGGGCAGTAACAGGTCACTTTTCAAAACGTGTTTTTCAGCCCGAAATAAACACCTTTTTTCAGACAGCTGTATCCCTATGTAACTGCAAGGCTCAGAAGAGCCCACACACTCAGGTCTTAACCCCAGTGTGCTGAAAGTGTCAAAACATGTTTTTCAGCAGAAATAAACATGTTTCTGCAAGTTTGGTCAACCCCATGTAACTTATGGGGCATTAACAGCTCACTTTTCAAAACGTGTTTTTCAGCCCGAAATAAACACGTTTTTTCAGACAGCTGTATCCCTATGTAACTGCAAGGCTCAGAAGAGCCCACACACTCAGGTCTTAACCCCAGTGTGCTGAAAGTGTCAAAACATGTTTTTCAGCAGAAATAAACATGTTTCTGCAAGTTTGGTCAACCCCATGTAACTTATGGGGCATTAACAGCTCACTTTTCAAAACGTGTTTTTCAGCCCGAAATAAACGCGTTTTTTCAGACAGCTGTATCCCTATGTAACTGCAAGGCTCAGAAGAGCCCACACACTCAGGTCTTAACCCCAGTGTGCTGAAAGTGTCAAAACATGTTTTTCAGCAGAAATAAACATGTTTCTGCAAGTTTGGTCAACCCCATGTAACTTATGGGGCATTAACAGCTCACTTTTCAAAACGTGTTTTTCAGCCCGAAATAAACGCGTTTTTTCAGACAGCTGTATCCCTATGTAACTGCAAGGCTCAGAAGAGCCCACACACTCAGGTCTTAACCCCAGTGTGCTGAAAGTGTCAAAACATGTTTTTCAGCAGAAATAAACATGTTTCTGCAAGTTTGGTCAACCCCATGTAAGTTATGGGTCAGTAACAGCTCACTTTTCAAAACGTGTTTTTCAGCCCGAAATAAACGCGTTTTTTCAGACAGCTGTATCCCTATGTAACTGCAAGGCTCAGAAGAGCCCACACACTCAGGTCTTAACCCCAGTGTGCTGAAAGTGTCAAAACATGTTTTTCAGCAGAAATAAACATGTTTCTGCAAGTTTGGTCAACCCCATGTAAGTTATGGGGTAGTAACAGCACACTTTTCAAAACGTGTTTTTCAGCCCGAAATAAACGCGTTTTTTCAGACAGCTGTATCCCTATGTAACTGCAAGGCTCAGAAGAGCCCACACACTCAGGTCTTAACCCCAGTGTGCTGAAAGTGTCAAAACATGTTTTTCAGCAGAAATAAACATGTTTCTGCAAGTTTGGTCAACCCCATGTAAGTTATGGGGTAGTAACAGCACACTTTTCAAAACGTGTTTTTCAGCCCGAAATAAACGCGTTTTTTCAGACAGCTGTATCCCTATGTAACTGCAAGGCTCAGAAGAGCCCACACACTCAGGTCTTAACCCCAGTGTGCTGAAAGTGTCAAAACATGTTTTTCAGCAGAAATAAACATGTTTCTGCAAGTTTGGTCAACCCCATGTAAGTTATGGGGTAGTAACAGCACACTTTTCAAAACGTGTTTTTCAGCCCGAAATAAACGCGTTTTTTCAGACAGCTGTATCCCTATGTAACTGCAAGGCTCAGAAGAGCCCACACACTCAGGTCTTAACCCCACTGTGCAGAAAGTGTCAAAACATGTTTTTCAGCAGAAATAAACATGTTTCTGCAAGTTTGGTCAACCCCATGTATCTTATGGGGCAGTAACAGGTCACTTTTCAAAACGTGTTTTTCAGCCCGAAATAAACACGTTTTTTCAGACAGCTGTATCCCTATGTAACTGCAAGGCTCAGAAGAGCCCACACACTCAGGTCTTAACCCCAGTGTGCTGAAAGTGTCAAAACATGTTTTTCAGCAGAAATAAACATGTTTCTGCAAGTTTGGTCAACCCCATGTAAGTTATGGGTCAGTAACAGGTCACTTTTCAAAACGTGTTTTTCAGCCCGAAATAAACGCGTTTTTTCTGACAGCTGTATCCCTATGTAACTGCAAGGCTCAGAAGAGCCCACACACTCAGGTCTTAACCCCAGTGTGCTGACAGTGTCAAAACATGTTTTTCAGAAGAAATAAACATGTTTCTGCAAGTTTGGTCAACCCCATGTAAGTTATGGGGCAGTAACAGCACACTTTTCAAAACGTGTTTTTCAGCCCGAGATAAACACGTTTTTTCAGACAGCTGTATCCCTATGTAACTGCAAGGCTCAGAAGAGCCCACACACTCAGGTCTTAACCCCAGTGTGCTGAAAGTGTCAAAACATGTTTTTCAGCAGAAATAAACATGTTTCTGCAAGTTTGGTCAACCCCATGTAAGTTATGGGTCAGTAACAGCTCACTTTTCAAAACGTGTTTTTCAGCCCGAAATAAACGCGTTTTTTCAGACTGCTGTATCCCTATGTAACTGCAAGGCTCAAAAGAGCCCACAAACTCAGGTCTTAACCCCAGTGTGCTGAAAGTGTCAAAACATGTTTTTCAGCTGAAATAAACATGTTTCTGCAAGTTTGGTCAACCCCATGTAACTTATGGGGCAGTAACAGCTCACTTTTCAAAACGTGTTTTTCAGCCCGAAATAAACGCGTTTTTTCAGACAGCTGTATCCCTATGTAACTGCAAGGCTCAAAAGAGCCCACAAACTCAGGTCTTAACCCCAGTGTGCTGAAAGTGTCAAAACATGTTTTTCAGCAGAAATAAACATGTTTCTGCAAGTTTGGTCAACCCCATGTAAGTTATGGAGTAGTAACAGCACACTTTTCAAAACGTGTTTTTCAGCCCGAAATAAACGCGTTTTTTCAGACAGCTGTATCCCTCTGTAACTGCAAGGCTCAGAAGAGCCCACACACTCAGGTCTTAACCCCACTGTGCAGAAAGTGTCAAAACATGTTTTTCAGCAGAAATAAACATGTTTCTGCAAGTTTGGTCAACCCCATGTAACTTATGGGGCAGTAACAGGTCACTTTTCAAAACGTGTTTTTCAGCCCGAAATAAACACGTTTTTTCAGACAGCTGTATCCCTAAGTAACTGCAAGGCTCAGAAGAGCCCACACACTCAGGTCTTAACCCCAGTGTGCTGAAAGTGTCAAAACATGTTTTTCAGCAGAAATAAACATGTTTCTGCAAGTTTGGTCAACCCCATGTAACTTATGGGGCATTAACAGCTCACTTTTCAAAACGTGTTTTTCAGCCCGAAATAAACGCGTTTTTTCAGACAGCTGTATCCCTATGTAACTGCAAGGCTCAGAAGAGCCCACACACTCAGGTCTTAACCCCAGTGTCATGAAAGTGTCAAAACATGTTTTTCAGCAGAAATAAACATGTTTCTGCAAGTTTGGTCAACCCCATGTAACTTATGGGGCAGTAACAGGTCACTTTTCAAAACGTGTTTTTCAGCCCGAAATAAACACGTTTTTTCAGACAGCTGTATCCCTATGTAACTGCAAGGCTCAGAAGAGCCCACACACTCAGGTCTTAACCCCAGTGTGCTGAAAGTGTCAAAACATGTTTTTCAGCAGAAATAAACATGTTTCTGCAAGTTTGGTCAACCCCATGTAACTTATGGGGCATTAACAGCTCACTTTTCAAAACGTGTTTTTCAGCCCGAAATAAACGCGTTTTTTCAGACAGCTGTATCCCTATGTAACTGCAAGGCTCAGAAGAGCCCACACACTCAGGTCTTAACCCCAGTGTGCTGAAAGTGTCAAAACATGTTTTTCAGCAGAAATAAACATGTTTCTGCAAGTTTGGTCAACCCCATGTAAGTTATGGGTCAGTAACAGCTCACTTTTCAAAACGTGTTTTTCAGCCCGAAATAAACGCGTTTTTTCAGACAGCTGTATCCCTATGTAACTGCAAGGCTCAGAAGAGCCCACACACTCAGGTCTTAACCCCAGTGTGCTGAAAGTGTCAAAACATGTTTTTCAGCAGAAATAAACATGTTTCTGCAAGTTTGGTCAACCCCATGTAAGTTATGGGTCAGTAACAGCTCACTTTTCAAAACGTGTTTTTCAGCCCGAAATAAACGCGTTTTTTCAGACAGCTGTATCCCTATGTAACTGCAAGGCTCAGAATAGCCCACACACTCAGGTCTTAACCCCAGTGTGCTGACAGTGTCAAAACATGTTTTTCAGCAGAAATAAACATGTTTCTGCAAGTTTGGTCAACCCCATGTAACTTATGGGGCACTAACAGCTCACTTTTCAAAACGTGTTTTTCAGCCCGAAATAAACGCGTTTTTTCTGACAGCTGTATCCCTATGTAACTGCAAGGCTCAGAAGAGCCCACACACTCAGGTCTTAACCCCAGTGTGCTGACAGTGTCAAAACATGTTTTTCAGAAGAAATAAACATGTTTCTGCAAGTTTGGTCAACCCCATGTAAGTTATGGGGCAGTAACAGCACACTTTTCAAAACGTGTTTTTCAGCCCGAGATAAACACGTTTTTTCAGACAGCTGTATCCCTATGTAACTGCAAGGCTCAGAAGAGCCCACACACTCAGGTCTTAACCCCAGTGTGCTGAAAGTGTCAAAACATGTTTTTCAGCAGAAATAAACATGTTTCTGCAAGTTTGGTCAACCCCATGTAAGTTATGGGTCAGTAACAGCTCACTTTTCAAAACGTGTTTTTCAGCCCGAAATAAACGCGTTTTTTCAGACTGCTGTATCCCTATGTAACTGCAAGGCTCAAAAGAGCCCACAAACTCAGGTCTTAACCCCAGTGTGCTGAAAGTGTCAAAACATGTTTTTCAGCTGAAATAAACATGTTTCTGCAAGTTTGGTCAACCCCATGTAACTTATGGAGTAGTAACAGCACACTTTTCAAAACGTGTTTTTCAGCCCGAAATAAACGCGTTTTTTCAGACAGCTGTATCCCTCTGTAACTGCAAGGCTCAGAAGAGCCCACACACTCAGGTCTTAACCCCACTGTGCAGAAAGTGTCAAAACATGTTTTTCAGCAGAAATAAACATGTTTCTGCAAGTTTGGTCAACCCCATGTAACTTATGGGGCAGTAACAGGTCACTTTTCAAAACGTGTTTTTCAGCCCGAAATAAACACCTTTTTTCAGACAGCTGTATCCCTATGTAACTGCAAGGCTCAGAAGAGCCCACACACTCAGGTCTTAACCCCAGTGTGCTGAAAGTGTCAAAACATGTTTTTCAGCAGAAATAAACATGTTTCTGCAAGTTTGGTCAACCCCATGTAACTTATGGGGCATTAACAGCTCACTTTTCAAAACGTGTTTTTCAGCCCGAAATAAACGCGTTTTTTCAGACAGCTGTATCCCTATGTAACTGCAAGGCTCAGAAGAGCCCACACACTCAGGTCTTAACCCCAGTGTCATGAAAGTGTCAAAACATGTTTTTCAGCAGAAATAAACATGTTTCTGCAAGTTTGGTCAACCCCATGTAACTTATGGGGCAGTAACAGGTCACTTTTCAAAACGTGTTTTTCAGCCCGAAATAAACACGTTTTTTCAGACAGCTGTATCCCTATGTAACTGCAAGGCTCAGAAGAGCCCACACACTCAGGTCTTAACCCCAGTGTGCTGAAAGTGTCAAAACATGTTTTTCAGCAGAAATAAACATGTTTCTGCAAGTTTGGTCAACCCCATGTAACTTATGGGGCATTAACAGCTCACTTTTCAAAACGTGTTTTTCAGCCCGAAATAAACGCGTTTTTTCAGACAGCTGTATCCCTATGTAACTGCAAGGCTCAGAAGAGCCCACACACTCAGGTCTTAACCCCAGTGTGCTGAAAGTGTCAAAACATGTTTTTCAGCAGAAATAAACATGTTTCTGCAAGTTTGGTCAACCCCATGTAACTTATGGGGCATTAACAGCTCACTTTTCAAAACGTGTTTTTCAGCCCGAAATAAACGCGTTTTTTCAGACAGCTGTATCCCTATGTAACTGCAAGGCTCAGAAGAGCCCACACACTCAGGTCTTAACCCCAGTGTGCTGAAAGTGTCAAAACATGTTTTTCAGCAGAAATAAACATGTTTCTGCAAGTTTGGTCAACCCCATGTAAGTTATGGGTCAGTAACAGCTCACTTTTCAAAACGTGTTTTTCAGCCCGAAATAAACGCGTTTTTTCAGACAGCTGTATCCCTATGTAACTGCAAGGCTCAGAAGAGCCCACACACTCAGGTCTTAACCCCAGTGTGCTGAAAGTGTCAAAACATGTTTTTCAGCAGAAATAAACATGTTTCTGCAAGTTTGGTCAACCCCATGTAAGTTATGGGGTAGTAACAGCACACTTTTCAAAACGTGTTTTTCAGCCCGAAATAAACGCGTTTTTTCAGACAGCTGTATCCCTATGTAACTGCAAGGCTCAGAAGAGCCCACACACTCAGGTCTTAACCCCAGTGTGCTGAAAGTGTCAAAACATGTTTTTCAGCAGAAATAAACATGTTTCTGCAAGTTTGGTCAACCCCATGTAAGTTATGGGGTAGTAACAGCACACTTTTCAAAACGTGTTTTTCAGCCCGAAATAAACGCGTTTTTTCAGACAGCTGTATCCCTATGTAACTGCAAGGCTCAGAAGAGCCCACACACTCAGGTCTTAACCCCAGTGTGCTGAAAGTGTCAAAACATGTTTTTCAGCAGAAATAAACATGTTTCTGCAAGTTTGGTCAACCCCATGTAAGTTATGGGGTAGTAACAGCACACTTTTCAAAACGTGTTTTTCAGCCCGAAATAAACGCGTTTTTTCAGACAGCTGTATCCCTATGTAACTGCAAGGCTCAGAAGAGCCCACACACTCAGGTCTTAACCCCACTGTGCAGAAAGTGTCAAAACATGTTTTTCAGCAGAAATAAACATGTTTCTGCAAGTTTGGTCAACCCCATGTATCTTATGGGGCAGTAACAGGTCACTTTTCAAAACGTGTTTTTCAGCCCGAAATAAACACGTTTTTTCAGACAGCTGTATCCCTATGTAACTGCAAGGCTCAGAAGAGCCCACACACTCAGGTCTTAACCCCAGTGTGCTGAAAGTGTCAAAACATGTTTTTCAGCAGAAATAAACATGTTTCTGCAAGTTTGGTCAACCCCATGTAAGTTATGGGTCAGTAACAGGTCACTTTTCAAAACGTGTTTTTCAGCCCGAAATAAACGCGTTTTTTCTGACAGCTGTATCCCTATGTAACTGCAAGGCTCAGAAGAGCCCACACACTCAGGTCTTAACCCCAGTGTGCTGACAGTGTCAAAACATGTTTTTCAGAAGAAATAAACATGTTTCTGCAAGTTTGGTCAACCCCATGTAAGTTATGGGGCAGTAACAGCACACTTTTCAAAACGTGTTTTTCAGCCCGAGATAAACACGTTTTTTCAGACAGCTGTATCCCTATGTAACTGCAAGGCTCAGAAGAGCCCACACACTCAGGTCTTAACCCCAGTGTGCTGAAAGTGTCAAAACATGTTTTTCAGCAGAAATAAACATGTTTCTGCAAGTTTGGTCAACCCCATGTAAGTTATGGGTCTGTAACAGCTCACTTTTCAAAACGTGTTTTTCAGCCCGAAATAAACGCGTTTTTTCAGACTGCTGTATCCCTATGTAACTGCAAGGCTCAAAAGAGCCCACAAACTCAGGTCTTAACCCCAGTGTGCTGAAAGTGTCAAAACATGTTTTTCAGCAGAAATAAACATGTTTCTGCAAGTTTGGTCAACCCCATGTAAGTTATGGGTCAGTAACAGCTCACTTTTCAAAACGTGTTTTTCAGCCCGAAATAAACGCGTTTTTTCAGACTGCTGTATCCCTATGTAACTGCAAGGCTCAAAAGAGCCCACAAACTCAGGTCTTAACCCCAGTGTGCTGAAAGTGTCAAAACATGTTTTTCAGCTGAAATAAACATGTTTCTGCAAGTTTGGTCAACCCCATGTAACTTATGGAGTAGTAACAGCACACTTTTCAAAACGTGTTTTTCAGCCCGAAATAAACGCGTTTTTTCAGACAGCTGTATCCCTCTGTAACTGCAAGGCTCAGAAGAGCCCACACACTCAGGTCTTAACCCCACTGTGCAGAAAGTGTCAAAACATGTTTTTCAGCAGAAATAAACATGTTTCTGCAAGTTTGGTCAACCCCATGTAACTTATGGGGCAGTAACAGGTCACTTTTCAAAACGTGTTTTTCAGCCCGAAATAAACACCTTTTTTCAGACAGCTGTATCCCTATGTAACTGCAAGGCTCAGAAGAGCCCACACACTCAGGTCTTAACCCCAGTGTGCTGAAAGTGTCAAAACATGTTTTTCAGCAGAAATAAACATGTTTCTGCAAGTTTGGTCAACCCCATGTAACTTATGGGGCATTAACAGCTCACTTTTCAAAACGTGTTTTTCAGCCCGAAATAAACGCGTTTTTTCAGACAGCTGTATCCCTATGTAACTGCAAGGCTCAGAAGAGCCCACACACTCAGGTCTTAACCCCAGTGTCATGAAAGTGTCAAAACATGTTTTTCAGCAGAAATAAACATGTTTCTGCAAGTTTGGTCAACCCCATGTAACTTATGGGGCAGTAACAGGTCACTTTTCAAAACGTGTTTTTCAGCCCGAAATAAACACGTTTTTTCAGACAGCTGTATCCCTATGTAACTGCAAGGCTCAGAAGAGCCCACACACTCAGGTCTTAACCCCAGTGTGCTGAAAGTGTCAAAACATGTTTTTCAGCAGAAATAAACATGTTTCTGCAAGTTTGGTCAACCCCATGTAACTTATGGGGCATTAACAGCTCACTTTTCAAAACGTGTTTTTCAGCCCGAAATAAACGCGTTTTTTCAGACAGCTGTATCCCTATGTAACTGCAAGGCTCAGAAGAGCCCACACACTCAGGTCTTAACCCCAGTGTGCTGAAAGTGTCAAAACATGTTTTTCAGCAGAAATAAACATGTTTCTGCAAGTTTGGTCAACCCCATGTAACTTATGGGGCATTAACAGCTCACTTTTCAAAACGTGTTTTTCAGCCCGAAATAAACGCGTTTTTTCAGACAGCTGTATCCCTATGTAACTGCAAGGCTCAGAAGAGCCCACACACTCAGGTCTTAACCCCAGTGTGCTGAAAGTGTCAAAACATGTTTTTCAGCAGAAATAAACATGTTTCTGCAAGTTTGGTCAACCCCATGTAAGTTATGGGTCAGTAACAGCTCACTTTTCAAAACGTGTTTTTCAGCCCGAAATAAACGCGTTTTTTCAGACAGCTGTATCCCTATGTAACTGCAAGGCTCAGAAGAGCCCACACACTCAGGTCTTAACCCCAGTGTGCTGAAAGTGTCAAAACATGTTTTTCAGCAGAAATAAACATGTTTCTGCAAGTTTGGTCAACCCCATGTAAGTTATGGGGTAGTAACAGCACACTTTTCAAAACGTGTTTTTCAGCCCGAAATAAACGCGTTTTTTCAGACAGCTGTATCCCTATGTAACTGCAAGGCTCAGAAGAGCCCACACACTCAGGTCTTAACCCCAGTGTGCTGAAAGTGTCAAAACATGTTTTTCAGCAGAAATAAACATGTTTCTGCAAGTTTGGTCAACCCCATGTAAGTTATGGGGTAGTAACAGCACACTTTTCAAAACGTGTTTTTCAGCCCGAAATAAACGCGTTTTTTCAGACAGCTGTATCCCTATGTAACTGCAAGGCTCAGAAGAGCCCACACACTCAGGTCTTAACCCCAGTGTGCTGAAAGTGTCAAAACATGTTTTTCAGCAGAAATAAACATGTTTCTGCAAGTTTGGTCAACCCCATGTAAGTTATGGGGTAGTAACAGCACACTTTTCAAAACGTGTTTTTCAGCCCGAAATAAACGCGTTTTTTCAGACAGCTGTATCCCTATGTAACTGCAAGGCTCAGAAGAGCCCACACACTCAGGTCTTAACCCCACTGTGCAGAAAGTGTCAAAACATGTTTTTCAGCAGAAATAAACATGTTTCTGCAAGTTTGGTCAACCCCATGTATCTTATGGGGCAGTAACAGGTCACTTTTCAAAACGTGTTTTTCAGCCCGAAATAAACACGTTTTTTCAGACAGCTGTATCCCTATGTAACTGCAAGGCTCAGAAGAGCCCACACACTCAGGTCTTAACCCCAGTGTGCTGAAAGTGTCAAAACATGTTTTTCAGCAGAAATAAACATGTTTCTGCAAGTTTGGTCAACCCCATGTAAGTTATGGGTCAGTAACAGGTCACTTTTCAAAACGTGTTTTTCAGCCCGAAATAAACGCGTTTTTTCTGACAGCTGTATCCCTATGTAACTGCAAGGCTCAGAAGAGCCCACACACTCAGGTCTTAACCCCAGTGTGCTGACAGTGTCAAAACATGTTTTTCAGAAGAAATAAACATGTTTCTGCAAGTTTGGTCAACCCCATGTAAGTTATGGGGCAGTAACAGCACACTTTTCAAAACGTGTTTTTCAGCCCGAGATAAACACGTTTTTTCAGACAGCTGTATCCCTATGTAACTGCAAGGCTCAGAAGAGCCCACACACTCAGGTCTTAACCCCAGTGTGCTGAAAGTGTCAAAACATGTTTTTCAGCAGAAATAAACATGTTTCTGCAAGTTTGGTCAACCCCATGTAAGTTATGGGTCAGTAACAGCTCACTTTTCAAAACGTGTTTTTCAGCCCGAAATAAACGCGTTTTTTCAGACTGCTGTATCCCTATGTAACTGCAAGGCTCAAAAGAGCCCACAAACTCAGGTCTTAACCCCAGTGTGCTGAAAGTGTCAAAACATGTTTTTCAGCTGAAATAAACATGTTTCTGCAAGTTTGGTCAACCCCATGTAACTTATGGGGCAGTAACAGCTCACTTTTCAAAACGTGTTTTTCAGCCCGAAATAAACGCGTTTTTTCAGACAGCTGTATCCCTATGTAACTGCAAGGCTCAAAAGAGCCCACAAACTCAGGTCTTAACCCCAGTGTGCTGAAAGTGTCAAAACATGTTTTTCAGCAGAAATAAACATGTTTCTGCAAGTTTGGTCAACCCCATGTAAGTTATGGAGTAGTAACAGCACACTTTTCAAAACGTGTTTTTCAGCCCGAAATAAACGCGTTTTTTCAGACAGCTGTATCCCTCTGTAACTGCAAGGCTCAGAAGAGCCCACACACTCAGGTCTTAACCCCACTGTGCAGAAAGTGTCAAAACATGTTTTTCAGCAGAAATAAACATGTTTCTGCAAGTTTGGTCAACCCCATGTAACTTATGGGGCAGTAACAGGTCACTTTTCAAAACGTGTTTTTCAGCCCGAAATAAACACGTTTTTTCAGACAGCTGTATCCCTAAGTAACTGCAAGGCTCAGAAGAGCCCACACACTCAGGTCTTAACCCCAGTGTGCTGAAAGTGTCAAAACATGTTTTTCAGCAGAAATAAACATGTTTCTGCAAGTTTGGTCAACCCCATGTAACTTATGGGGCATTAACAGCTCACTTTTCAAAACGTGTTTTTCAGCCCGAAATAAACGCGTTTTTTCAGACAGCTGTATCCCTATGTAACTGCAAGGCTCAGAAGAGCCCACACACTCAGGTCTTAACCCCAGTGTCATGAAAGTGTCAAAACATGTTTTTCAGCAGAAATAAACATGTTTCTGCAAGTTTGGTCAACCCCATGTAACTTATGGGGCAGTAACAGGTCACTTTTCAAAACGTGTTTTTCAGCCCGAAATAAACGCGTTTTTTCAGACTGCTGTATCCCTATGTAACTGCAAGGCTCAAAAGAGCCCACAAACTCAGGTCTTAACCCCAGTGTGCTGAAAGTGTCAAAACATGTTTTTCAGCTGAAATAAACATGTTTCTGCAAGTTTGGTCAACCCCATGTAACTTATGGGGCAGTAACAGCTCACTTTTCAAAACGTGTTTTTCAGCCCGAAATAAACGCGTTTTTTCAGACAGCTGTATCCCTATGTAACTGCAAGGCTCAAAAGAGCCCACAAACTCAGGTCTTAACCCCAGTGTGCTGAAAGTGTCAAAACATGTTTTTCAGCAGAAATAAACATGTTTCTGCAAGTTTGGTCAACCCCATGTAAGTTATGGAGTAGTAACAGCACACTTTTCAAAACGTGTTTTTCAGCCCGAAATAAACGCGTTTTTTCAGACAGCTGTATCCCTCTGTAACTGCAAGGCTCAGAAGAGCCCACACACTCAGGTCTTAACCCCACTGTGCAGAAAGTGTCAAAACATGTTTTTCAGCAGAAATAAACATGTTTCTGCAAGTTTGGTCAACCCCATGTAACTTATGGGGCAGTAACAGGTCACTTTTCAAAACGTGTTTTTCAGCCCGAAATAAACACGTTTTTTCAGACAGCTGTATCCCTAAGTAACTGCAAGGCTCAGAAGAGCCCACACACTCAGGTCTTAACCCCAGTGTGCTGAAAGTGTCAAAACATGTTTTTCAGCAGAAATAAACATGTTTCTGCAAGTTTGGTCAACCCCATGTAACTTATGGGGCATTAACAGCTCACTTTTCAAAACGTGTTTTTCAGCCCGAAATAAACGCGTTTTTTCAGACAGCTGTATCCCTATGTAACTGCAAGGCTCAGAAGAGCCCACACACTCAGGTCTTAACCCCAGTGTCATGAAAGTGTCAAAACATGTTTTTCAGCAGAAATAAACATGTTTCTGCAAGTTTGGTCAACCCCATGTAACTTATGGGGCAGTAACAGGTCACTTTTCAAAACGTGTTTTTCAGCCCGAAATAAACACGTTTTTTCAGACAGCTGTATCCCTATGTAACTGCAAGGCTCAGAAGAGCCCACACACTCAGGTCTTAACCCCAGTGTGCTGAAAGTGTCAAAACATGTTTTTCAGCAGAAATAAACATGTTTCTGCAAGTTTGGTCAACCCCATGTAACTTATGGGGCATTAACAGCTCACTTTTCAAAACGTGTTTTTCAGCCCGAAATAAACGCGTTTTTTCAGACAGCTGTATCCCTATGTAACTGCAAGGCTCAGAAGAGCCCACACACTCAGGTCTTAACCCCAGTGTGCTGAAAGTGTCAAAACATGTTTTTCAGCAGAAATAAACATGTTTCTGCAAGTTTGGTCAACCCCATGTAAGTTATGGGTCAGTAACAGCTCACTTTTCAAAACGTGTTTTTCAGCCCGAAATAAACGCGTTTTTTCAGACAGCTGTATCCCTATGTAACTGCAAGGCTCAGAAGAGCCCACACACTCAGGTCTTAACCCCAGTGTGCTGAAAGTGTCAAAACATGTTTTTCAGCAGAAATAAACATGTTTCTGCAAGTTTGGTCAACCCCATGTAAGTTATGGGTCAGTAACAGCTCACTTTTCAAAACGTGTTTTTCAGCCCGAAATAAACGCGTTTTTTCAGACAGCTGTATCCCTATGTAACTGCAAGGCTCAGAATAGCCCACACACTCAGGTCTTAACCCCAGTGTGCTGACAGTGTCAAAACATGTTTTTCAGCAGAAATAAACATGTTTCTGCAAGTTTGGTCAACCCCATGTAACTTATGGGGCACTAACAGCTCACTTTTCAAAACGTGTTTTTCAGCCCGAAATAAACGCGTTTTTTCTGACAGCTGTATCCCTATGTAACTGCAAGGCTCAGAAGAGCCCACACACTCAGGTCTTAACCCCAGTGTGCTGACAGTGTCAAAACATGTTTTTCAGAAGAAATAAACATGTTTCTGCAAGTTTGGTCAACCCCATGTAAGTTATGGGGCAGTAACAGCACACTTTTCAAAACGTGTTTTTCAGCCCGAGATAAACACGTTTTTTCAGACAGCTGTATCCCTATGTAACTGCAAGGCTCAGAAGAGCCCACACACTCAGGTCTTAACCCCAGTGTGCTGAAAGTGTCAAAACATGTTTTTCAGCAGAAATAAACATGTTTCTGCAAGTTTGGTCAACCCCATGTAAGTTATGGGTCAGTAACAGCTCACTTTTCAAAACGTGTTTTTCAGCCCGAAATAAACGCGTTTTTTCAGACTGCTGTATCCCTATGTAACTGCAAGGCTCAAAAGAGCCCACAAACTCAGGTCTTAACCCCAGTGTGCTGAAAGTGTCAAAACATGTTTTTCAGCTGAAATAAACATGTTTCTGCAAGTTTGGTCAACCCCATGTAACTTATGGAGTAGTAACAGCACACTTTTCAAAACGTGTTTTTCAGCCCGAAATAAACGCGTTTTTTCAGACAGCTGTATCCCTCTGTAACTGCAAGGCTCAGAAGAGCCCACACACTCAGGTCTTAACCCCACTGTGCAGAAAGTGTCAAAACATGTTTTTCAGCAGAAATAAACATGTTTCTGCAAGTTTGGTCAACCCCATGTAACTTATGGGGCAGTAACAGGTCACTTTTCAAAACGTGTTTTTCAGCCCGAAATAAACACCTTTTTTCAGACAGCTGTATCCCTATGTAACTGCAAGGCTCAGAAGAGCCCACACACTCAGGTCTTAACCCCAGTGTGCTGAAAGTGTCAAAACATGTTTTTCAGCAGAAATAAACATGTTTCTGCAAGTTTGGTCAACCCCATGTAACTTATGGGGCATTAACAGCTCACTTTTCAAAACGTGTTTTTCAGCCCGAAATAAACGCGTTTTTTCAGACAGCTGTATCCCTATGTAACTGCAAGGCTCAGAAGAGCCCACACACTCAGGTCTTAACCCCAGTGTCATGAAAGTGTCAAAACATGTTTTTCAGCAGAAATAAACATGTTTCTGCAAGTTTGGTCAACCCCATGTAACTTATGGGGCAGTAACAGGTCACTTTTCAAAACGTGTTTTTCAGCCCGAAATAAACACGTTTTTTCAGACAGCTGTATCCCTATGTAACTGCAAGGCTCAGAAGAGCCCACACACTCAGGTCTTAACCCCAGTGTGCTGAAAGTGTCAAAACATGTTTTTCAGCAGAAATAAACATGTTTCTGCAAGTTTGGTCAACCCCATGTAACTTATGGGGCATTAACAGCTCACTTTTCAAAACGTGTTTTTCAGCCCGAAATAAACGCGTTTTTTCAGACAGCTGTATCCCTATGTAACTGCAAGGCTCAGAAGAGCCCACACACTCAGGTCTTAACCCCAGTGTGCTGAAAGTGTCAAAACATGTTTTTCAGCAGAAATAAACATGTTTCTGCAAGTTTGGTCAACCCCATGTAACTTATGGGGCATTAACAGCTCACTTTTCAAAACGTGTTTTTCAGCCCGAAATAAACGCGTTTTTTCAGACAGCTGTATCCCTATGTAACTGCAAGGCTCAGAAGAGCCCACACACTCAGGTCTTAACCCCAGTGTGCTGAAAGTGTCAAAACATGTTTTTCAGCAGAAATAAACATGTTTCTGCAAGTTTGGTCAACCCCATGTAAGTTATGGGTCAGTAACAGCTCACTTTTCAAAACGTGTTTTTCAGCCCGAAATAAACGCGTTTTTTCAGACAGCTGTATCCCTATGTAACTGCAAGGCTCAGAAGAGCCCACACACTCAGGTCTTAACCCCAGTGTGCTGAAAGTGTCAAAACATGTTTTTCAGCAGAAATAAACATGTTTCTGCAAGTTTGGTCAACCCCATGTAAGTTATGGGGTAGTAACAGCACACTTTTCAAAACGTGTTTTTCAGCCCGAAATAAACGCGTTTTTTCAGACAGCTGTATCCCTATGTAACTGCAAGGCTCAGAAGAGCCCACACACTCAGGTCTTAACCCCAGTGTGCTGAAAGTGTCAAAACATGTTTTTCAGCAGAAATAAACATGTTTCTGCAAGTTTGGTCAACCCCATGTAAGTTATGGGGTAGTAACAGCACACTTTTCAAAACGTGTTTTTCAGCCCGAAATAAACGCGTTTTTTCAGACAGCTGTATCCCTATGTAACTGCAAGGCTCAGAAGAGCCCACACACTCAGGTCTTAACCCCAGTGTGCTGAAAGTGTCAAAACATGTTTTTCAGCAGAAATAAACATGTTTCTGCAAGTTTGGTCAACCCCATGTAAGTTATGGGGTAGTAACAGCACACTTTTCAAAACGTGTTTTTCAGCCCGAAATAAACGCGTTTTTTCAGACAGCTGTATCCCTATGTAACTGCAAGGCTCAGAAGAGCCCACACACTCAGGTCTTAACCCCACTGTGCAGAAAGTGTCAAAACATGTTTTTCAGCAGAAATAAACATGTTTCTGCAAGTTTGGTCAACCCCATGTATCTTATGGGGCAGTAACAGGTCACTTTTCAAAACGTGTTTTTCAGCCCGAAATAAACACGTTTTTTCAGACAGCTGTATCCCTATGTAACTGCAAGGCTCAGAAGAGCCCACACACTCAGGTCTTAACCCCAGTGTGCTGAAAGTGTCAAAACATGTTTTTCAGCAGAAATAAACATGTTTCTGCAAGTTTGGTCAACCCCATGTAAGTTATGGGTCAGTAACAGGTCACTTTTCAAAACGTGTTTTTCAGCCCGAAATAAACGCGTTTTTTCTGACAGCTGTATCCCTATGTAACTGCAAGGCTCAGAAGAGCCCACACACTCAGGTCTTAACCCCAGTGTGCTGACAGTGTCAAAACATGTTTTTCAGAAGAAATAAACATGTTTCTGCAAGTTTGGTCAACCCCATGTAAGTTATGGGGCAGTAACAGCACACTTTTCAAAACGTGTTTTTCAGCCCGAGATAAACACGTTTTTTCAGACAGCTGTATCCCTATGTAACTGCAAGGCTCAGAAGAGCCCACACACTCAGGTCTTAACCCCAGTGTGCTGAAAGTGTCAAAACATGTTTTTCAGCAGAAATAAACATGTTTCTGCAAGTTTGGTCAACCCCATGTAAGTTATGGGTCAGTAACAGCTCACTTTTCAAAACGTGTTTTTCAGCCCGAAATAAACGCGTTTTTTCAGACTGCTGTATCCCTATGTAACTGCAAGGCTCAAAAGAGCCCACAAACTCAGGTCTTAACCCCAGTGTGCTGAAAGTGTCAAAACATGTTTTTCAGCTGAAATAAACATGTTTCTGCAAGTTTGGTCAACCCCATGTAACTTATGGGGCAGTAACAGCTCACTTTTCAAAACGTGTTTTTCAGCCCGAAATAAACGCGTTTTTTCAGACAGCTGTATCCCTATGTAACTGCAAGGCTCAAAAGAGCCCACAAACTCAGGTCTTAACCCCAGTGTGCTGAAAGTGTCAAAACATGTTTTTCAGCAGAAATAAACATGTTTCTGCAAGTTTGGTCAACCCCATGTAAGTTATGGAGTAGTAACAGCACACTTTTCAAAACGTGTTTTTCAGCCCGAAATAAACGCGTTTTTTCAGACAGCTGTATCCCTCTGTAACTGCAAGGCTCAGAAGAGCCCACACACTCAGGTCTTAACCCCACTGTGCAGAAAGTGTCAAAACATGTTTTTCAGCAGAAATAAACATGTTTCTGCAAGTTTGGTCAACCCCATGTAACTTATGGGGCAGTAACAGGTCACTTTTCAAAACGTGTTTTTCAGCCCGAAATAAACACGTTTTTTCAGACAGCTGTATCCCTAAGTAACTGCAAGGCTCAGAAGAGCCCACACACTCAGGTCTTAACCCCAGTGTGCTGAAAGTGTCAAAACATGTTTTTCAGCAGAAATAAACATGTTTCTGCAAGTTTGGTCAACCCCATGTAAGTTATGGGTCAGTAACAGCTCACTTTTCAAAACGTGTTTTTCAGCCCGAAATAAACGCGTTTTTTCAGACAGCTGTATCCCTATGTAACTGCAAGGCTCAGAATAGCCCACACACTCAGGTCTTAACCCCAGTGTGCTGACAGTGTCAAAACATGTTTTTCAGCAGAAATAAACATGTTTCTGCAAGTTTGGTCAACCCCATGTAACTTATGGGGCACTAACAGCTCACTTTTCAAAACGTGTTTTTCAGCCCGAAATAAACGCGTTTTTTCTGACAGCTGTATCCCTATGTAACTGCAAGGCTCAGAAGAGCCCACACACTCAGGTCTTAACCCCAGTGTGCTGACAGTGTCAAAACATGTTTTTCAGAAGAAATAAACATGTTTCTGCAAGTTTGGTCAACCCCATGTAAGTTATGGGGCAGTAACAGCACACTTTTCAAAACGTGTTTTTCAGCCCGAGATAAACACGTTTTTTCAGACAGCTGTATCCCTATGTAACTGCAAGGCTCAGAAGAGCCCACACACTCAGGTCTTAACCCCAGTGTGCTGAAAGTGTCAAAACATGTTTTTCAGCAGAAATAAACATGTTTCTGCAAGTTTGGTCAACCCCATGTAAGTTATGGGTCAGTAACAGCTCACTTTTCAAAACGTGTTTTTCAGCCCGAAATAAACGCGTTTTTTCAGACTGCTGTATCCCTATGTAACTGCAAGGCTCAAAAGAGCCCACAAACTCAGGTCTTAACCCCAGTGTGCTGAAAGTGTCAAAACATGTTTTTCAGCTGAAATAAACATGTTTCTGCAAGTTTGGTCAACCCCATGTAACTTATGGAGTAGTAACAGCACACTTTTCAAAACGTGTTTTTCAGCCCGAAATAAACGCGTTTTTTCAGACAGCTGTATCCCTCTGTAACTGCAAGGCTCAGAAGAGCCCACACACTCAGGTCTTAACCCCACTGTGCAGAAAGTGTCAAAACATGTTTTTCAGCAGAAATAAACATGTTTCTGCAAGTTTGGTCAACCCCATGTAACTTATGGGGCAGTAACAGGTCACTTTTCAAAACGTGTTTTTCAGCCCGAAATAAACACCTTTTTTCAGACAGCTGTATCCCTATGTAACTGCAAGGCTCAGAAGAGCCCACACACTCAGGTCTTAACCCCAGTGTGCTGAAAGTGTCAAAACATGTTTTTCAGCAGAAATAAACATGTTTCTGCAAGTTTGGTCAACCCCATGTAACTTATGGGGCATTAACAGCTCACTTTTCAAAACGTGTTTTTCAGCCCGAAATAAACGCGTTTTTTCAGACAGCTGTATCCCTATGTAACTGCAAGGCTCAGAAGAGCCCACACACTCAGGTCTTAACCCCAGTGTCATGAAAGTGTCAAAACATGTTTTTCAGCAGAAATAAACATGTTTCTGCAAGTTTGGTCAACCCCATGTAACTTATGGGGCAGTAACAGGTCACTTTTCAAAACGTGTTTTTCAGCCCGAAATAAACACGTTTTTTCAGACAGCTGTATCCCTATGTAACTGCAAGGCTCAGAAGAGCCCACACACTCAGGTCTTAACCCCAGTGTGCTGAAAGTGTCAAAACATGTTTTTCAGCAGAAATAAACATGTTTCTGCAAGTTTGGTCAACCCCATGTAAGTTATGGGGTAGTAACAGCACACTTTTCAAAACGTGTTTTTCAGCCCGAAATAAACACGTTTTTTCAGACAGCTGTATCCCTATGTAACTGCAAGGCTCAGAAGAGCCCACACACTCAGGTCTTAACCCCAGTGTGCTGAAAGTGTCAAAACATGTTTTTCAGCAGAAATAAACATGTTTCTGCAAGTTTGGTCAACCCCATGTATCTTATGGGGCAGTAACAGGTCACTTTTCAAAACGTGTTTTTCAGCCCGAAATAAACACGTTTTTTCAGACAGCTGTATCCCTATGTAACTGCAAGGCTCAGAAGAGCCCACACACTCAGGTCTTAACCCCAGTGTGCTGAAAGTGTCAAAACATGTTTTTCAGCAGAAATAAACATGTTTCTGCAAGTTTGGTCAACCCCATGTAACTTATGGGGCATTAACAGCTCACTTTTCAAAACGTGTTTTTCAGCCCGAAATAAACGCGTTTTTTCAGACAGCTGTATCCCTATGTAACTGCAAGGCTCAGTAGAGCCCACACACTCAGGTCTTAACCCCAGTGTGCTGAAAGTGTCAAAACATGTTTTTCAGCAGAAATAAACATGTTTCTGCAAGTTTGGTCAACCCCATGTAAGTTATGGGTCAGTAACAGCTCACTTTTCAAAACGTGTTTTTCAGCCCGAAATAAACGCGTTTTTTCAGACAGCTGTATCCCTATGTAACTGCAAGGCTCAGAAGAGCCCACAAACTCAGGTCTTAACCCCAGTGTGCTGAAAGTGTCAAAACATGTTTTTCAGCAGAAATAAACATGTTTCTGCAAGTTTGGTCAACCCCATGTAAGTTATGGGTCAGTAACAGCTCACTTTTCAAAACGTGTTTTTCAGCCCGAAATAAACGCGTTTTTTCAGACAGCTGTATCCCTATGTAACTGCAAGGCTCAGAAGAGCCCACACACTCAGGTCTTAACCCCAGTGTGCTGAAAGTGTCAAAACATGTTTTTCAGCAGAAATAAACATGTTTCTGCAAGTTTGGTCAACCCCATGTAAGTTATGGGGTAGTAACAGCTCACTTTTCAAAACGTGTTTTTCAGCCCGAAATAAACGCGTTTTTTCAGACAGCTGTATCCCTATGTAACTGCAAGGCTCAAAAGAGCCCACACACTCAGGTCTTAACCCCAGTGTGCTGAAAGTGTCAAAACATGTTTTTCAGCAGAAATAAACATGTTTCTGCAAGTTTGGTCAACCCCATGTAAGTTATGGGGTAGTAACAGCACACTTTTCAAAACGTGTTTTTCAGCCCGAAATAAACGCGTTTTTTCAGACAGCTGTATCCCTCTGTAACTGCAAGGCTCAGAAGAGCCCACACACTCAGGTCTTAACCCCACTGTGCAGAAAGTGTCAAAACATGTTTTTCAGCAGAAATAAACATGTTTCTGCAAGTTTGGTCAACCCCATGTAACTTATGGGGCAGTAACAGGTCACTTTTCAAAACGTGTTTTTCAGCCCGAAATAAACGCGTTTTTTCAGACAGCTGTATCCCTATGTAACTGCAAGGCTCAGAAGAGCCCACACACTCAGGTCTTAACCCCAGTGTGCTGAAAGTGTCAAAACATGTTTTTCAGCAGAAATAAACATGTTTCTGCAAGTTTGGTCAACCCCATGTAACTTATGGGGCATTAACAGCTCACTTTTCAAAACGTGTTTTTCAGCCCGAAATAAACGCGTTTTTTCAGACAGCTGTATCCCTATGTAACTGCAAGGCTCAGAAGAGCCCACACACTCAGGTCTTAACCCCAGTGTGCTGAAAGTGTCAAAACATGTTTTTCAGCAGAAATAAACATGTTTCTGCAAGTTTGGTCAACCCCATGTAAGTTATGGGTCAGTAACAGCTCACTTTTCAAAACGTGTTTTTCAGCCCGAAATAAACGCGTTTTTTCAGACAGCTGTATCCCTATGTAACTGCAAGGCTCAGAAGAGCCCACACACTCAGGTCTTAACCCCAGTGTGCTGAAAGTGTCAAAACATGTTTTTCAGCAGAAATAAACATGTTTCTGCAAGTTTGGTCAACCCCATGTAAGTTATGGGGTAGTAACAGCACACTTTTCAAAACGTGTTTTTCAGCCCGAAATAAACGCGTTTTTTCAGACAGCTGTATCCCTATGTAACTGCAAGGCTCAGAAGAGCCCACAAACTCAGGTCTTAACCCCAGTGTGCTGAAAGTGTCAAAACATGTTTTTCAGCAGAAATAAACATGTTTCTGCAAGTTTGGTCAACCCCATGTAAGTTATGGGTCAGTAACAGCTCACTTTTCAAAACGTGTTTTTCAGCCCGAAATAAATGCGTTTTTTCAGACAGCTGTATCCCTATGTAACTGCAAGGCTCAGAAGAGCCCACACACTCAGGTCTTAACCCCAGTGTGCTGAAAGTGTCAAAACATGTTTTTCAGCAGAAATAAACATGTTTCTGCAAGTTTGGTCAACCCCATGTAAGTTATGGGGTAGTAACAGCACACTTTTCAAAACGTGTTTTTCAGCCCGAAATAAACGCGTTTTTTCAGACAGCTGTATCCCTATGTAACTGCAAGGCTCAGAATAGCCCACACACTCAGGTCTTAACCCCAGTGTGCTGACAGTGTCAAAACATGTTTTTCAGCAGAAATAAACATGTTTCTGCAAGTTTGGTCAACCCCATGTAACTTATGGGGCACTAACAGCTCACTTTTCAAAACGTGTTTTTCAGCCCGAAATAAACGCGTTTTTTCTGACAGCTGTATCCCTATGTAACTGCAAGGCTCAGAAGAGCCCACACACTCAGGTCTTAACCCCAGTGTGCTGACAGTGTCAAAACATGTTTTTCAGAAGAAATAAACATGTTTCTGCAAGTTTGGTCAACCCCATGTAAGTTATGGGGCAGTAACAGCACACTTTTCAAAACGTGTTTTTCAGCCCGAGATAAACACGTTTTTTCAGACAGCTGTATCCCTATGTAACTGCAAGGCTCAGAAGAGCCCACACACTCAGGTCTTAACCCCAGTGTGCTGAAAGTGTCAAAACATGTTTTTCAGCAGAAATAAACATGTTTCTGCAAGTTTGGTCAACCCCATGTAAGTTATGGGGCAGTAACAGCTCACTTTTCAAAACGTGTTTTTCAGCCCGAAATAAACGCGTTTTTTCAGACAGCTGTATCCCTATGTAACTGCAAGGCTCAGAAGAGCCCACACACTCAGGTCTTAACCCCAGTGTCATGAAAGTGTCAAAACATGTTTTTCAGCAGAAATAAACATGTTTCTGCAAGTTTGGTCAACCCCATGTAAGTTATGGAGTAGTAACAGCACACTTTTCAAAACGTGTTTTTCAGCCCGAAATAAACGCGTTTTTTCAGACAGCTGTATCCCTCTGTAACTGCAAGGCTCAGAAGAGCCCACACACTCAGGTCTTAACCCCACTGTGCAGAAAGTGTCAAAACATGTTTTTCAGCAGAAATAAACATGTTTCTGCAAGTTTGGTCAACCCCATGTAACTTATGGGGCAGTAACAGGTCACTTTTCAAAACGTGTTTTTCAGCCCGAAATAAACACGTTTTTTCAGACAGCTGTATCCCTATGTAACTGCAAGGCTCAGAAGAGCCCACACACTCAGGTCTTAACCCCAGTGTGCTGAAAGTGTCAAAACATGTTTTTCAGCAGAAATAAACATGTTTCTGCAAGTTTGGTCAACCCCATGTAACTTATGGGGCATTAACAGCTCACTTTTCAAAACGTGTTTTTCAGCCCGAAATAAACGCGTTTTTTCAGACAGCTGTATCCCTATGTAACTGCAAGGCTCAGAAGAGCCCACACACTCAGGTCTTAACCCCAGTGTGCTGAAAGTGTCAAAACATGTTTTTCAGCAGAAATAAACATGTTTCTGCAAGTTTGGTCAACCCCATGTAAGTTATGGGGTAGTAACAGCACACTTTTCAAAACGTGTTTTTCAGCCCGAAATAAACGCGTTTTTTCAGACAGCTGTATCCCTATGTAACTGCAAGGCTCAGAAGAGCCCACACACTCAGGTCTTAACCCCACTGTGCAGAAAGTGTCAAAACATGTTTTTCAGCAGAAATAAACATGTTTCTGCAAGTTTGGTCAACCCCATGTATCTTATGGGGCAGTAACAGGTCACTTTTCAAAACGTGTTTTTCAGCCCGAAATAAACACGTTTTTTCAGACAGCTGTATCCCTATGTAACTGCAAGGCTCAGAAGAGCCCACACACTCAGGTCTTAACCCCAGTGTGCTGAAAGTGTCAAAACATGTTTTTCAGCAGAAATAAACATGTTTCTGCAAGTTTGGTCAACCCCATGTAAGTTATGGGTCAGTAACAGGTCACTTTTCAAAACGTGTTTTTCAGCCCGAAATAAACGCGTTTTTTCTGACAGCTGTATCCCTATGTAACTGCAAGGCTCAGAAGAGCCCACACACTCAGGTCTTAACCCCAGTGTGCTGACAGTGTCAAAACATGTTTTTCAGAAGAAATAAACATGTTTCTGCAAGTTTGGTCAACCCCATGTAAGTTATGGGGCAGTAACAGCACACTTTTCAAAACGTGTTTTTCAGCCCGAGATAAACACGTTTTTTCAGACAGCTGTATCCCTATGTAACTGCAAGGCTCAGAAGAGCCCACACACTCAGGTCTTAACCCCAGTGTGCTGAAAGTGTCAAAACATGTTTTTCAGCAGAAATAAACATGTTTCTGCAAGTTTGGTCAACCCCATGTAAGTTATGGGTCAGTAACAGCTCACTTTTCAAAACGTGTTTTTCAGCCCGAAATAAACGCGTTTTTTCAGACTGCTGTATCCCTATGTAACTGCAAGGCTCAAAAGAGCCCACAAACTCAGGTCTTAACCCCAGTGTGCTGAAAGTGTCAAAACATGTTTTTCAGCTGAAATAAACATGTTTCTGCAAGTTTGGTCAACCCCATGTAACTTATGGGGCAGTAACAGCTC
Organism: Lepisosteus platostomus; assembly: GCF_059453375.1. Classification (NCBI taxonomy): domain Eukaryota; kingdom Metazoa; phylum Chordata; class Actinopteri; order Semionotiformes; family Lepisosteidae; genus Lepisosteus; species Lepisosteus platostomus. The sequence continues at coordinate 1,090,938 of NW_028291661.1, forward strand.
ACTTTTCAAAACGTGTTTTTCAGCCCGAAATAAACGCGTTTTTTCAGACAGCTGTATCCCTATGTAACTGCAAGGCTCAAAAGAGCCCACAAACTCAGGTCTTAACCCCAGTGTGCTGAAAGTGTCAAAACATGTTTTTCAGCAGAAATAAACATGTTTCTGCAAGTTTGGTCAACCCCATGTAAGTTATGGAGTAGTAACAGCACACTTTTCAAAACGTGTTTTTCAGCCCGAAATAAACGCGTTTTTTCAGACAGCTGTATCCCTCTGTAACTGCAAGGCTCAGAAGAGCCCACACACTCAGGTCTTAACCCCACTGTGCAGAAAGTGTCAAAACATGTTTTTCAGCAGAAATAAACATGTTTCTGCAAGTTTGGTCAACCCCATGTAACTTATGGGGCAGTAACAGGTCACTTTTCAAAACGTGTTTTTCAGCCCGAAATAAACACGTTTTTTCAGACAGCTGTATCCCTAAGTAACTGCAAGGCTCAGAAGAGCCCACACACTCAGGTCTTAACCCCAGTGTGCTGAAAGTGTCAAAACATGTTTTTCAGCAGAAATAAACATGTTTCTGCAAGTTTGGTCAACCCCATGTAAGTTATGGAGTAGTAACAGCACACTTTTCAAAACGTGTTTTTCAGCCCGAAATAAACGCGTTTTTTCAGACAGCTGTATCCCTCTGTAACTGCAAGGCTCAGAAGAGCCCACACACTCAGGTCTTAACCCCACTGTGCAGAAAGTGTCAAAACATGTTTTTCAGCAGAAATAAACATGTTTCTGCAAGTTTGGTCAACCCCATGTAACTTATGGGGCAGTAACAGGTCACTTTTCAAAACGTGTTTTTCAGCCCGAAATAAACACGTTTTTTCAGACAGCTGTATCCCTAAGTAACTGCAAGGCTCAGAAGAGCCCACACACTCAGGTCTTAACCCCAGTGTGCTGAAAGTGTCAAAACATGTTTTTCAGCAGAAATAAACATGTTTCTGCAAGTTTGGTCAACCCCATGTAACTTATGGGGCATTAACAGCTCACTTTTCAAAACGTGTTTTTCAGCCCGAAATAAACGCGTTTTTTCAGACAGCTGTATCCCTATGTAACTGCAAGGCTCAGAAGAGCCCACACACTCAGGTCTTAACCCCAGTGTCATGAAAGTGTCAAAACATGTTTTTCAGCAGAAATAAACATGTTTCTGCAAGTTTGGTCAACCCCATGTAACTTATGGGGCAGTAACAGGTCACTTTTCAAAACGTGTTTTTCAGCCCGAAATAAACACGTTTTTTCAGACAGCTGTATCCCTATGTAACTGCAAGGCTCAGAAGAGCCCACACACTCAGGTCTTAACCCCAGTGTGCTGAAAGTGTCAAAACATGTTTTTCAGCAGAAATAAACATGTTTCTGCAAGTTTGGTCAACCCCATGTAACTTATGGGGCATTAACAGCTCACTTTTCAAAACGTGTTTTTCAGCCCGAAATAAACGCGTTTTTTCAGACAGCTGTATCCCTATGTAACTGCAAGGCTCAGAAGAGCCCACACACTCAGGTCTTAACCCCAGTGTGCTGAAAGTGTCAAAACATGTTTTTCAGCAGAAATAAACATGTTTCTGCAAGTTTGGTCAACCCCATGTAAGTTATGGGTCAGTAACAGCTCACTTTTCAAAACGTGTTTTTCAGCCCGAAATAAACGCGTTTTTTCAGACAGCTGTATCCCTATGTAACTGCAAGGCTCAGAAGAGCCCACACACTCAGGTCTTAACCCCAGTGTGCTGAAAGTGTCAAAACATGTTTTTCAGCAGAAATAAACATGTTTCTGCAAGTTTGGTCAACCCCATGTAAGTTATGGGTCAGTAACAGCTCACTTTTCAAAACGTGTTTTTCAGCCCGAAATAAACGCGTTTTTTCAGACAGCTGTATCCCTATGTAACTGCAAGGCTCAGAATAGCCCACACACTCAGGTCTTAACCCCAGTGTGCTGACAGTGTCAAAACATGTTTTTCAGCAGAAATAAACATGTTTCTGCAAGTTTGGTCAACCCCATGTAACTTATGGGGCAGTAACAGGTCACTTTTCAAAACGTGTTTTTCAGCCCGAAATAAACGCGTTTTTTCTGACAGCTGTATCCCTATGTAACTGCAAGGCTCAGAAGAGCCCACACACTCAGGTCTTAACCCCAGTGTGCTGAAAGTGTCAAAACATGTTTTTCAGCAGAAATAAACATGTTTCTGCAAGTTTGGTCAACCCCATGTAACTTATGGGGCATTAACAGCTCACTTTTCAAAACGTGTTTTTCAGCCCGAAATAAACGCGTTTTTTCAGACAGCTGTATCCCTATGTAACTGCAAGGCTCAGAAGAGCCCACACACTCAGGTCTTAACCCCAGTGTCATGAAAGTGTCAAAACATGTTTTTCAGCAGAAATAAACATGTTTCTGCAAGTTTGGTCAACCCCATGTAACTTATGGGGCAGTAACAGGTCACTTTTCAAAACGTGTTTTTCAGCCCGAAATAAACACGTTTTTTCAGACAGCTGTATCCCTATGTAACTGCAAGGCTCAGAAGAGCCCACACACTCAGGTCTTAACCCCAGTGTGCTGAAAGTGTCAAAACATGTTTTTCAGCAGAAATAAACATGTTTCTGCAAGTTTGGTCAACCCCATGTAACTTATGGGGCATTAACAGCTCACTTTTCAAAACGTGTTTTTCAGCCCGAAATAAACGCGTTTTTTCAGACAGCTGTATCCCTATGTAACTGCAAGGCTCAGAAGAGCCCACACACTCAGGTCTTAACCCCAGTGTGCTGAAAGTGTCAAAACATGTTTTTCAGCAGAAATAAACATGTTTCTGCAAGTTTGGTCAACCCCATGTAAGTTATGGGTCAGTAACAGCTCACTTTTCAAAACGTGTTTTTCAGCCCGAAATAAACGCGTTTTTTCAGACAGCTGTATCCCTATGTAACTGCAAGGCTCAGAAGAGCCCACACACTCAGGTCTTAACCCCAGTGTGCTGAAAGTGTCAAAACATGTTTTTCAGCAGAAATAAACATGTTTCTGCAAGTTTGGTCAACCCCATGTAAGTTATGGGGTAGTAACAGCACACTTTTCAAAACGTGTTTTTCAGCCCGAAATAAACGCGTTTTTTCAGACAGCTGTATCCCTATGTAACTGCAAGGCTCAGAAGAGCCCACACACTCAGGTCTTAACCCCAGTGTGCTGAAAGTGTCAAAACATGTTTTTCAGCAGAAATAAACATGTTTCTGCAAGTTTGGTCAACCCCATGTAAGTTATGGGTCAGTAACAGCTCACTTTTCAAAACGTGTTTTTCAGCCCGAAATAAACGCGTTTTTTCAGACAGCTGTATCCCTATGTAACTGCAAGGCTCAGAATAGCCCACACACTCAGGTCTTAACCCCAGTGTGCTGACAGTGTCAAAACATGTTTTTCAGCAGAAATAAACATGTTTCTGCAAGTTTGGTCAACCCCATGTAACTTATGGGGCACTAACAGCTCACTTTTCAAAACGTGTTTTTCAGCCCGAAATAAACGCGTTTTTTCTGACAGCTGTATCCCTATGTAACTGCAAGGCTCAGAAGAGCCCACACACTCAGGTCTTAACCCCAGTGTGCTGAAAGTGTCAAAACATGTTTTTCAGCAGAAATAAACATGTTTCTGCAAGTTTGGTCAACCCCATGTAACTTATGGGGCATTAACAGCTCACTTTTCAAAACGTGTTTTTCAGCCCGAAATAAACGCGTTTTTTCAGACAGCTGTATCCCTATGTAACTGCAAGGCTCAGAAGAGCCCACACACTCAGGTCTTAACCCCAGTGTCATGAAAGTGTCAAAACATGTTTTTCAGCAGAAATAAACATGTTTCTGCAAGTTTGGTCAACCCCATGTAACTTATGGGGCAGTAACAGGTCACTTTTCAAAACGTGTTTTTCAGCCCGAAATAAACGCGTTTTTTCAGACAGCTGTATCCCTATGTAACTGCAAGGCTCAGAAGAGCCCACACACTCAGGTCTTAACCCCAGTGTGCTGAAAGTGTCAAAACATGTTTTTCAGCAGAAATAAACATGTTTCTGCAAGTTTGGTCAACCCCATGTAAGTTATGGGTCAGTAACAGCTCACTTTTCAAAACGTGTTTTTCAGCCCGAAATAAACGCGTTTTTTCAGACAGCTGTATCCCTATGTAACTGCAAGGCTCAGAAGAGCCCACACACTCAGGTCTTAACCCCAGTGTGCTGAAAGTGTCAAAACATGTTTTTCAGCAGAAATAAACATGTTTCTGCAAGTTTGGTCAACCCCATGTAAGTTATGGGGTAGTAACAGCACACTTTTCAAAACGTGTTTTTCAGCCCGAAATAAACGCGTTTTTTCAGACAGCTGTATCCCTCTGTAACTGCAAGGCTCAGAAGAGCCCACACACTCAGGTCTTAACCCCACTGTGCAGAAAGTGTCAAAACATGTTTTTCAGCAGAAATAAACATGTTTCTGCAAGTTTGGTCAACCCCATGTAACTTATGGGGCAGTAACAGGTCACTTTTCAAAACGTGTTTTTCAGCCCGAAATAAACACGTTTTTTCAGACAGCTGTATCCCTAAGTAACTGCAAGGCTCAGAAGAGCCCACACACTCAGGTCTTAACCCCAGTGTGCTGAAAGTGTCAAAACATGTTTTTCAGCAGAAATAAACATGTTTCTGCAAGTTTGGTCAACCCCATGTAAGTTATGGAGTAGTAACAGCACACTTTTCAAAACGTGTTTTTCAGCCCGAAATAAACGCGTTTTTTCAGACAGCTGTATCCCTCTGTAACTGCAAGGCTCAGAAGAGCCCACACACTCAGGTCTTAACCCCACTGTGCAGAAAGTGTCAAAACATGTTTTTCAGCAGAAATAAACATGTTTCTGCAAGTTTGGTCAACCCCATGTAACTTATGGGGCAGTAACAGGTCACTTTTCAAAACGTGTTTTTCAGCCCGAAATAAACACGTTTTTTCAGACAGCTGTATCCCTAAGTAACTGCAAGGCTCAGAAGAGCCCACACACTCAGGTCTTAACCCCAGTGTGCTGAAAGTGTCAAAACATGTTTTTCAGCAGAAATAAACATGTTTCTGCAAGTTTGGTCAACCCCATGTAACTTATGGGGCATTAACAGCTCACTTTTCAAAACGTGTTTTTCAGCCCGAAATAAACGCGTTTTTTCAGACAGCTGTATCCCTATGTAACTGCAAGGCTCAGAAGAGCCCACACACTCAGGTCTTAACCCCAGTGTCATGAAAGTGTCAAAACATGTTTTTCAGCAGAAATAAACATGTTTCTGCAAGTTTGGTCAACCCCATGTAACTTATGGGGCAGTAACAGGTCACTTTTCAAAACGTGTTTTTCAGCCCGAAATAAACACGTTTTTTCAGACAGCTGTATCCCTATGTAACTGCAAGGCTCAGAAGAGCCCACACACTCAGGTCTTAACCCCAGTGTGCTGAAAGTGTCAAAACATGTTTTTCAGCAGAAATAAACATGTTTCTGCAAGTTTGGTCAACCCCATGTAACTTATGGGGCATTAACAGCTCACTTTTCAAAACGTGTTTTTCAGCCCGAAATAAACGCGTTTTTTCAGACAGCTGTATCCCTATGTAACTGCAAGGCTCAGAAGAGCCCACACACTCAGGTCTTAACCCCAGTGTGCTGAAAGTGTCAAAACATGTTTTTCAGCAGAAATAAACATGTTTCTGCAAGTTTGGTCAACCCCATGTAAGTTATGGGTCAGTAACAGCTCACTTTTCAAAACGTGTTTTTCAGCCCGAAATAAACGCGTTTTTTCAGACAGCTGTATCCCTATGTAACTGCAAGGCTCAGAAGAGCCCACACACTCAGGTCTTAACCCCAGTGTGCTGAAAGTGTCAAAACATGTTTTTCAGCAGAAATAAACATGTTTCTGCAAGTTTGGTCAACCCCATGTAAGTTATGGGTCAGTAACAGCTCACTTTTCAAAACGTGTTTTTCAGCCCGAAATAAACGCGTTTTTTCAGACAGCTGTATCCCTATGTAACTGCAAGGCTCAGAATAGCCCACACACTCAGGTCTTAACCCCAGTGTGCTGACAGTGTCAAAACATGTTTTTCAGCAGAAATAAACATGTTTCTGCAAGTTTGGTCAACCCCATGTAACTTATGGGGCACTAACAGCTCACTTTTCAAAACGTGTTTTTCAGCCCGAAATAAACGCGTTTTTTCTGACAGCTGTATCCCTATGTAACTGCAAGGCTCAGAAGAGCCCACACACTCAGGTCTTAACCCCAGTGTGCTGAAAGTGTCAAAACATGTTTTTCAGCAGAAATAAACATGTTTCTGCAAGTTTGGTCAACCCCATGTAACTTATGGGGCATTAACAGCTCACTTTTCAAAACGTGTTTTTCAGCCCGAAATAAACGCGTTTTTTCAGACAGCTGTATCCCTATGTAACTGCAAGGCTCAGAAGAGCCCACACACTCAGGTCTTAACCCCAGTGTGCTGAAAGTGTCAAAACATGTTTTTCAGCAGAAATAAACATGTTTCTGCAAGTTTGGTCAACCCCATGTAACTTATGGGGCATTAACAGGTCACTTTTCAAAACGTGTTTTTCAGCCCGAAATAAACGCGTTTTTTCAGACAGCTGTATCCCTCTGTAACTGCAAGGCTCAGAAGAGCCCACACACTCAGGTCTTAACCCCACTGTGCAGAAAGTGTCAAAACATGTTTTTCAGCAGAAATAAACATGTTTCTGCAAGTTTGGTCAACCCCATGTAACTTATGGGGCAGTAACAGGTCACTTTTCAAAACGTGTTTTTCAGCCCGAAATAAACACCTTTTTTCAGACAGCTGTATCCCTATGTAACTGCAAGGCTCAGAAGAGCCCACACACTCAGGTCTTAACCCCAGTGTGCTGAAAGTGTCAAAACATGTTTTTCAGCAGAAATAAACATGTTTCTGCAAGTTTGGTCAACCCCATGTAACTTATGGGGCATTAACAGCTCACTTTTCAAAACGTGTTTTTCAGCCCGAAATAAACGCGTTTTTTCAGACAGCTGTATCCCTATGTAACTGCAAGGCTCAGAAGAGCCCACACACTCAGGTCTTAACCCCAGTGTCATGAAAGTGTCAAAACATGTTTTTCAGCAGAAATAAACATGTTTCTGCAAGTTTGGTCAACCCCATGTAACTTATGGGGCAGTAACAGGTCACTTTTCAAAACGTGTTTTTCAGCCCGAAATAAACACGTTTTTTCAGACAGCTGTATCCCTATGTAACTGCAAGGCTCAGAAGAGCCCACACACTCAGGTCTTAACCCCAGTGTGCTGAAAGTGTCAAAACATGTTTTTCAGCAGAAATAAACATGTTTCTGCAAGTTTGGTCAACCCCATGTAAGTTATGGGGTAGTAACAGCACACTTTTCAAAACGTGTTTTTCAGCCCGAAATAAACACGTTTTTTCAGACAGCTGTATCCCTATGTAACTGCAAGGCTCAGAAGAGCCCACACACTCAGGTCTTAACCCCAGTGTGCTGAAAGTGTCAAAACATGTTTTTCAGCAGAAATAAACATGTTTCTGCAAGTTTGGTCAACCCCATGTATCTTATGGGGCAGTAACAGGTCACTTTTCAAAACGTGTTTTTCAGCCCGAAATAAACACGTTTTTTCAGACAGCTGTATCCCTATGTAACTGCAAGGCTCAGAAGAGCCCACACACTCAGGTCTTAACCCCAGTGTGCTGAAAGTGTCAAAACATGTTTTTCAGCAGAAATAAACATGTTTCTGCAAGTTTGGTCAACCCCATGTAACTTATGGGGCATTAACAGCTCACTTTTCAAAACGTGTTTTTCAGCCCGAAATAAACGCGTTTTTTCAGACAGCTGTATCCCTATGTAACTGCAAGGCTCAGTAGAGCCCACACACTCAGGTCTTAACCCCAGTGTGCTGAAAGTGTCAAAACATGTTTTTCAGCAGAAATAAACATGTTTCTGCAAGTTTGGTCAACCCCATGTAAGTTATGGGTCAGTAACAGCTCACTTTTCAAAACGTGTTTTTCAGCCCGAAATAAACGCGTTTTTTCAGACAGCTGTATCCCTATGTAACTGCAAGGCTCAGAAGAGCCCACAAACTCAGGTCTTAACCCCAGTGTGCTGAAAGTGTCAAAACATGTTTTTCAGCAGAAATAAACATGTTTCTGCAAGTTTGGTCAACCCCATGTAAGTTATGGGTCAGTAACAGCTCACTTTTCAAAACGTGTTTTTCAGCCCGAAATAAACGCGTTTTTTCAGACAGCTGTATCCCTATGTAACTGCAAGGCTCAGAAGAGCCCACACACTCAGGTCTTAACCCCAGTGTGCTGAAAGTGTCAAAACATGTTTTTCAGCAGAAATAAACATGTTTCTGCAAGTTTGGTCAACCCCATGTAAGTTATGGGGTAGTAACAGCTCACTTTTCAAAACGTGTTTTTCAGCCCGAAATAAACGCGTTTTTTCAGACAGCTGTATCCCTATGTAACTGCAAGGCTCAAAAGAGCCCACACACTCAGGTCTTAACCCCAGTGTGCTGAAAGTGTCAAAACATGTTTTTCAGCAGAAATAAACATGTTTCTGCAAGTTTGGTCAACCCCATGTAAGTTATGGGGTAGTAACAGCACACTTTTCAAAACGTGTTTTTCAGCCCGAAATAAACGCGTTTTTTCAGACAGCTGTATCCCTCTGTAACTGCAAGGCTCAGAAGAGCCCACACACTCAGGTCTTAACCCCACTGTGCAGAAAGTGTCAAAACATGTTTTTCAGCAGAAATAAACATGTTTCTGCAAGTTTGGTCAACCCCATGTAACTTATGGGGCAGTAACAGGTCACTTTTCAAAACGTGTTTTTCAGCCCGAAATAAACGCGTTTTTTCAGACAGCTGTATCCCTATGTAACTGCAAGGCTCAGAAGAGCCCACACACTCAGGTCTTAACCCCAGTGTGCTGAAAGTGTCAAAACATGTTTTTCAGCAGAAATAAACATGTTTCTGCAAGTTTGGTCAACCCCATGTAACTTATGGGGCATTAACAGCTCACTTTTCAAAACGTGTTTTTCAGCCCGAAATAAACGCGTTTTTTCAGACAGCTGTATCCCTATGTAACTGCAAGGCTCAGAAGAGCCCACACACTCAGGTCTTAACCCCAGTGTGCTGAAAGTGTCAAAACATGTTTTTCAGAAGAAATAAACATGTTTCTGCAAGTTTGGTCAACCCCATGTAAGTTATGGGTCAGTAACAGCTCACTTTTCAAAACGTGTTTTTCAGCCCGAAATAAACGCGTTTTTTCAGACAGCTGTATCCCTATGTAACTGCAAGGCTCAGAAGAGCCCACACACTCAGGTCTTAACCCCAGTGTGCTGAAAGTGTCAAAACATGTTTTTCAGCAGAAATAAACATGTTTCTGCAAGTTTGGTCAACCCCATGTAAGTTATGGGGTAGTAACAGCACACTTTTCAAAACGTGTTTTTCAGCCCGAAATAAACGCGTTTTTTCAGACAGCTGTATCCCTATGTAACTGCAAGGCTCAGAAGAGCCCACAAACTCAGGTCTTAACCCCAGTGTGCTGAAAGTGTCAAAACATGTTTTTCAGCAGAAATAAACATGTTTCTGCAAGTTTGGTCAACCCCATGTAAGTTATGGGTCAGTAACAGCTCACTTTTCAAAACGTGTTTTTCAGCCCGAAATAAATGCGTTTTTTCAGACAGCTGTATCCCTATGTAACTGCAAGGCTCAGAAGAGCCCACACACTCAGGTCTTAACCCCAGTGTGCTGAAAGTGTCAAAACATGTTTTTCAGCAGAAATAAACATGTTTCTGCAAGTTTGGTCAACCCCATGTAAGTTATGGGGTAGTAACAGCACACTTTTCAAAACGTGTTTTTCAGCCCGAAATAAACGCGTTTTTTCAGACAGCTGTATCCCTATGTAACTGCAAGGCTCAGAATAGCCCACACACTCAGGTCTTAACCCCAGTGTGCTGACAGTGTCAAAACATGTTTTTCAGCAGAAATAAACATGTTTCTGCAAGTTTGGTCAACCCCATGTAACTTATGGGGCACTAACAGCTCACTTTTCAAAACGTGTTTTTCAGCCCGAAATAAACGCGTTTTTTCTGACAGCTGTATCCCTATGTAACTGCAAGGCTCAGAAGAGCCCACACACTCAGGTCTTAACCCCAGTGTGCTGACAGTGTCAAAACATGTTTTTCAGAAGAAATAAACATGTTTCTGCAAGTTTGGTCAACCCCATGTAAGTTATGGGGCAGTAACAGCACACTTTTCAAAACGTGTTTTTCAGCCCGAGATAAACACGTTTTTTCAGACAGCTGTATCCCTATGTAACTGCAAGGCTCAGAAGAGCCCACACACTCAGGTCTTAACCCCAGTGTGCTGAAAGTGTCAAAACATGTTTTTCAGCAGAAATAAACATGTTTCTGCAAGTTTGGTCAACCCCATGTAAGTTATGGGGCAGTAACAGCTCACTTTTCAAAACGTGTTTTTCAGCCCGAAATAAACGCGTTTTTTCAGACAGCTGTATCCCTATGTAACTGCAAGGCTCAGAAGAGCCCACACACTCAGGTCTTAACCCCAGTGTCATGAAAGTGTCAAAACATGTTTTTCAGCAGAAATAAACATGTTTCTGCAAGTTTGGTCAACCCCATGTAAGTTATGGAGTAGTAACAGCACACTTTTCAAAACGTGTTTTTCAGCCCGAAATAAACGCGTTTTTTCAGACAGCTGTATCCCTCTGTAACTGCAAGGCTCAGAAGAGCCCACACACTCAGGTCTTAACCCCACTGTGCAGAAAGTGTCAAAACATGTTTTTCAGCAGAAATAAACATGTTTCTGCAAGTTTGGTCAACCCCATGTAACTTATGGGGCAGTAACAGGTCACTTTTCAAAACGTGTTTTTCAGCCCGAAATAAACACGTTTTTTCAGACAGCTGTATCCCTATGTAACTGCAAGGCTCAGAAGAGCCCACACACTCAGGTCTTAACCCCAGTGTGCTGAAAGTGTCAAAACATGTTTTTCAGCAGAAATAAACATGTTTCTGCAAGTTTGGTCAACCCCATGTAACTTATGGGGCATTAACAGCTCACTTTTCAAAACGTGTTTTTCAGCCCGAAATAAACGCGTTTTTTCAGACAGCTGTATCCCTATGTAACTGCAAGGCTCAGAAGAGCCCACACACTCAGGTCTTAACCCCAGTGTGCTGAAAGTGTCAAAACATGTTTTTCAGCAGAAATAAACATGTTTCTGCAAGTTTGGTCAACCCCATGTAAGTTATGGGTCAGTAACAGCTCACTTTTCAAAACGTGTTTTTCAGCCCGAAATAAACGCGTTTTTTCAGACAGCTGTATCCCTATGTAACTGCAAGGCTCAGAAGAGCCCACAAACTCAGGTCTTAACCCCAGTGTGCTGAAAGTGTCAAAACATGTTTTTCAGCAGAAATAAACATGTTTCTGCAAGTTTGGTCAACCCCATGTAAGTTATGGGTCAGTAACAGCTCACTTTTCAAAACGTGTTTTTCAGCCCGAAATAAACGCGTTTTTTCAGACAGCTGTATCCCTATGTAACTGCAAGGCTCAGAAGAGCCCACAAACTCAGGTCTAAACCCCAGTGTGCTGAAAGTGTCAAAACATGTTTTTCAGCTGAAATAAACATGTTTCTGCAAGTTTGGTCAACCCCATGTAACTTATGGGGCAGTAACAGCTCACTTTTCAAAACGTGTTTTTCAGCCCGAAATAAACGCGTTTTTTCAGACAGCTGTATCCCTATGTAACTGCAAGGCTCAGAAGAGCCCACACACTCAGGTCTTAACCCCAGTGTGCTGAAAGTGTCAAAACATGTTTTTCAGCAGAAATAAACATGTTTCTGCAAGTTTGGTCAACCCCATGTAAGTTATGGGTCAGTAACAGCTCACTTTTCAAAACGTGTTTTTCAGCCCGAAATAAACGCGTTTTTTCAGACAGCTGTATCCCTATGTAACTGGAAGGCTCAGAAGAGCCCACAAACTCAGGTCTTAACCCCAGTGTGCTGAAAGTGTCAAAACATGTTTTTCAGCTGAAATAAACATGTTTCTGCAAGTTTGGTCAACCCCATGTAACTTATGGGGCAGTAACAGCTCACTTTTCAAAACGTGTTTTTCAGCCCGAAATAAACGCGTTTTTTCAGACAGCTGTATCCCTATGTAACTGCAAGGCTCAAAAGAGCCCACACACTCAGGTCTTAACCCCAGTGTGCTGAAAGTGTCAAAACATGTTTTTCAGCAGAAAAAAACATGTTTCTGCAAGTTTGGTCAACCCCATGTAAGTTATGGGGTAGTAACAGCACACTTTTCAAAACGTGTTTTTCAGCCCGAAATAAACGCGTTTTTTCAGACAGCTGTATCCCTCTGTAACTGCAAGGCTCAGAAGAGCCCACACACTCAGGTCTTAACCCCACTGTGCAGAAAGTGTCAAAACATGTTTTTCAGCAGAAATAAACATGTTTCTGCAAGTTTGGTCAACCCCATGTAACTTATGGGGCAGTAACAGGTCACTTTTCAAAACGTGTTTTTCAGCCCGAAATAAACACGTTTTTTCAGACAGCTGTATCCCTATGTAACTGCAAGGCTCAGAAGAGCCCACACACTCAGGTCTTAACCCCAGTGTGCTGAAAGTGTCAAAACATGTTTTTCAGCAGAAATAAACATGTTTCTGCAAGTTTGGTCAACCCCATGTAACTTATGGGGCATTAACAGCTCACTTTTCAAAACGTGTTTTTCAGCCCGAAATAAACGCGTTTTTTCAGACAGCTGTATCCCTATGTAACTGCAAGGCTCAGAAGAGCCCACACACTCAGGTCTTAACCCCAGTGTGCTGAAAGTGTCAAAACATGTTTTTCAGCAGAAATAAACATGTTTCTGCAAGTTTGGTCAACCCCATGTAAGTTATGGGTCAGTAACAGCTCACTCTTCAAAACGTGTTTTTCAGCCCGAAATAAACGCGTTTTTTCAGACAGCTGTATCCCTATGTAACTGCAAGGCTCAGAAGAGCCCACAAACTCAGGTCTTAACCCCAGTGTGCTGAAAGTGTCAAAACATGTTTTTCAGCAGAAATAAACATGTTTCTGCAAGTTTGGTCAACCCCATGTAACTTATGGGGCAGTAACAGCTCACTTTTCAAAACGTGTTTTTCAGCCCGAAATAAACGCGTTTTTTCAGACAGCTGTATCCCTATGTAACTGCAAGGCTCAGAAGAGCCCACACACTCAGGTCTTAACCCCAGTGTGCTGAAAGTGTCAAAACATGTTTTTCAGCAGAAATAAACATGTTTCTGCAAGTTTGGTCAACCCCATGTAAGTTATGGGGTAGTAACAGCACACTTTTCAAAACGTGTTTTTCAGCCCGAAATAAACGCGTTTTTTCAGACAGCTGTATCCCTATGTAACTGCAAGGCTCAGAAGAGCCCACACACTCAGGTCTTAACCCCACTGTGCAGAAAGTGTCAAAACATGTTTTTCAGCAGAAATAAACATGTTTCTGCAAGTTTGGTCAACCCCATGTATCTTATGGGGCAGTAACAGGTCACTTTTCAAAACGTGTTTTTCAGCCCGAAATAAACACGTTTTTTCAGACAGCTGTATCCCTATGTAACTGCAAGGCTCAGAAGAGCCCACACACTCAGGTCTTAACCCCAGTGTGCTGAAAGTGTCAAAACATGTTTTTCAGCAGAAATAAACATGTTTCTGCAAGTTTGGTCAACCCCATGTAAGTTATGGGTCAGTAACAGCTCACTTTTCAAAACGTGTTTTTCAGCCCGAAATAAACGCGTTTTTTCAGACAGCTGTATCCCTATGTAACTGCAAGGCTCAGAATAGCCCACACACTCAGGTCTTAACCCCAGTGTGCTGACAGTGTCAAAACATGTTTTTCAGCAGAAATAAACATGTTTCTGCAAGTTTGGTCAACCCCATGTAACTTATGGGGCACTAACAGCTCACTTTTCAAAACGTGTTTTTCAGCCCGAAATAAACGCGTTTTTTCTGACAGCTGTATCCCTATGTAACTGCAAGGCTCAGAAGAGCCCACACACTCAGGTCTTAACCCCAGTGTGCTGACAGTGTCAAAACATGTTTTTCAGAAGAAATAAACATGTTTCTGCAAGTTTGGTCAACCCCATGTAAGTTATGGGGCAGTAACAGCACACTTTTCAAAACGTGTTTTTCAGCCCGAGATAAACACGTTTTTTCAGACAGCTGTATCCCTATGTAACTGCAAGGCTCAGAAGAGCCCACACACTCAGGTCTTAACCCCAGTGTGCTGAAAGTGTCAAAACATGTTTTTCAGCAGAAATAAACATGTTTCTGCAAGTTTGGTCAACCCCATGTAAGTTATGGGTCAGTAACAGCTCACTTTTCAAAACGTGTTTTTCAGCCCGAAATAAACGCGTTTTTTCAGACTGCTGTATCCCTATGTAACTGCAAGGCTCAAAAGAGCCCACAAACTCAGGTCTTAACCCCAGTGTGCTGAAAGTGTCAAAACATGTTTTTCAGCTGAAATAAACATGTTTCTGCAAGTTTGGTCAACCCCATGTAACTTATGGGGCAGTAACAGCTCACTTTTCAAAACGTGTTTTTCAGCCCGAAATAAACGCGTTTTTTCAGACAGCTGTATCCCTATGTAACTGCAAGGCTCAAAAGAGCCCACAAACTCAGGTCTTAACCCCAGTGTGCTGAAAGTGTCAAAACATGTTTTTCAGCAGAAATAAACATGTTTCTGCAAGTTTGGTCAACCCCATGTAACTTATGGAGTAGTAACAGCACACTTTTCAAAACGTGTTTTTCAGCCCGAAATAAACGCGTTTTTTCAGACAGCTGTATCCCTCTGTAACTGCAAGGCTCAGAAGAGCCCACACACTCAGGTCTTAACCCCACTGTGCAGAAAGTGTCAAAACATGTTTTTCAGCAGAAATAAACATGTTTCTGCAAGTTTGGTCAACCCCATGTAACTTATGGGGCAGTAACAGGTCACTTTTCAAAACGTGTTTTTCAGCCCGAAATAAACACCTTTTTTCAGACAGCTGTATCCCTATGTAACTGCAAGGCTCAGAAGAGCCCACACACTCAGGTCTTAACCCCAGTGTGCTGAAAGTGTCAAAACATGTTTTTCAGCAGAAATAAACATGTTTCTGCAAGTTTGGTCAACCCCATGTAACTTATGGGGCATTAACAGCTCACTTTTCAAAACGTGTTTTTCAGCCCGAAATAAACGCGTTTTTTCAGACAGCTGTATCCCTATGTAACTGCAAGGCTCAGAAGAGCCCACACACTCAGGTCTTAACCCCAGTGTCATGAAAGTGTCAAAACATGTTTTTCAGCAGAAATAAACATGTTTCTGCAAGTTTGGTCAACCCCATGTAACTTATGGGGCAGTAACAGGTCACTTTTCAAAACGTGTTTTTCAGCCCGAAATAAACACGTTTTTTCAGACAGCTGTATCCCTATGTAACTGCAAGGCTCAGAAGAGCCCACACACTCAGGTCTTAACCCCAGTGTGCTGAAAGTGTCAAAACATGTTTTTCAGCAGAAATAAACATGTTTCTGCAAGTTTGGTCAACCCCATGTAACTTATGGGGCATTAACAGCTCACTTTTCAAAACGTGTTTTTCAGCCCGAAATAAACGCGTTTTTTCAGACAGCTGTATCCCTATGTAACTGCAAGGCTCAGAAGAGCCCACACACTCAGGTCTTAACCCCAGTGTGCTGAAAGTGTCAAAACATGTTTTTCAGCAGAAATAAACATGTTTCTGCAAGTTTGGTCAACCCCATGTAACTTATGGGGCATTAACAGCTCACTTTTCAAAACGTGTTTTTCAGCCCGAAATAAACGCGTTTTTTCAGACAGCTGTATCCCTATGTAACTGCAAGGCTCAGAAGAGCCCACACACTCAGGTCTTAACCCCAGTGTGCTGAAAGTGTCAAAACATGTTTTTCAGCAGAAATAAACATGTTTCTGCAAGTTTGGTCAACCCCATGTAAGTTATGGGTCAGTAACAGCTCACTTTTCAAAACGTGTTTTTCAGCCCGAAATAAACGCGTTTTTTCAGACAGCTGTATCCCTATGTAACTGCAAGGCTCAGAAGAGCCCACACACTCAGGTCTTAACCCCAGTGTGCTGAAAGTGTCAAAACATGTTTTTCAGCAGAAATAAACATGTTTCTGCAAGTTTGGTCAACCCCATGTAAGTTATGGGGTAGTAACAGCACACTTTTCAAAACGTGTTTTTCAGCCCGAAATAAACGCGTTTTTTCAGACAGCTGTATCCCTATGTAACTGCAAGGCTCAGAAGAGCCCACACACTCAGGTCTTAACCCCAGTGTGCTGAAAGTGTCAAAACATGTTTTTCAGCAGAAATAAACATGTTTCTGCAAGTTTGGTCAACCCCATGTAAGTTATGGGGTAGTAACAGCACACTTTTCAAAACGTGTTTTTCAGCCCGAAATAAACGCGTTTTTTCAGACAGCTGTATCCCTATGTAACTGCAAGGCTCAGAAGAGCCCACACACTCAGGTCTTAACCCCAGTGTGCTGAAAGTGTCAAAACATGTTTTTCAGCAGAAATAAACATGTTTCTGCAAGTTTGGTCAACCCCATGTAAGTTATGGGGTAGTAACAGCACACTTTTCAAAACGTGTTTTTCAGCCCGAAATAAACGCGTTTTTTCAGACAGCTGTATCCCTATGTAACTGCAAGGCTCAGAAGAGCCCACACACTCAGGTCTTAACCCCACTGTGCAGAAAGTGTCAAAACATGTTTTTCAGCAGAAATAAACATGTTTCTGCAAGTTTGGTCAACCCCATGTATCTTATGGGGCAGTAACAGGTCACTTTTCAAAACGTGTTTTTCAGCCCGAAATAAACACGTTTTTTCAGACAGCTGTATCCCTATGTAACTGCAAGGCTCAGAAGAGCCCACACACTCAGGTCTTAACCCCAGTGTGCTGAAAGTGTCAAAACATGTTTTTCAGCAGAAATAAACATGTTTCTGCAAGTTTGGTCAACCCCATGTAAGTTATGGGTCAGTAACAGGTCACTTTTCAAAACGTGTTTTTCAGCCCGAAATAAACGCGTTTTTTCTGACAGCTGTATCCCTATGTAACTGCAAGGCTCAGAAGAGCCCACACACTCAGGTCTTAACCCCAGTGTGCTGACAGTGTCAAAACATGTTTTTCAGAAGAAATAAACATGTTTCTGCAAGTTTGGTCAACCCCATGTAAGTTATGGGGCAGTAACAGCACACTTTTCAAAACGTGTTTTTCAGCCCGAGATAAACACGTTTTTTCAGACAGCTGTATCCCTATGTAACTGCAAGGCTCAGAAGAGCCCACACACTCAGGTCTTAACCCCAGTGTGCTGAAAGTGTCAAAACATGTTTTTCAGCAGAAATAAACATGTTTCTGCAAGTTTGGTCAACCCCATGTAAGTTATGGGTCAGTAACAGCTCACTTTTCAAAACGTGTTTTTCAGCCCGAAATAAACGCGTTTTTTCAGACTGCTGTATCCCTATGTAACTGCAAGGCTCAAAAGAGCCCACAAACTCAGGTCTTAACCCCAGTGTGCTGAAAGTGTCAAAACATGTTTTTCAGCTGAAATAAACATGTTTCTGCAAGTTTGGTCAACCCCATGTAACTTATGGGGCAGTAACAGCTCACTTTTCAAAACGTGTTTTTCAGCCCGAAATAAACGCGTTTTTTCAGACAGCTGTATCCCTATGTAACTGCAAGGCTCAAAAGAGCCCACAAACTCAGGTCTTAACCCCAGTGTGCTGAAAGTGTCAAAACATGTTTTTCAGCAGAAATAAACATGTTTCTGCAAGTTTGGTCAACCCCATGTAACTTATGGAGTAGTAACAGCACACTTTTCAAAACGTGTTTTTCAGCCCGAAATAAACGCGTTTTTTCAGACAGCTGTATCCCTCTGTAACTGCAAGGCTCAGAAGAGCCCACACACTCAGGTCTTAACCCCACTGTGCAGAAAGTGTCAAAACATGTTTTTCAGCAGAAATAAACATGTTTCTGCAAGTTTGGTCAACCCCATGTAACTTATGGGGCAGTAACAGGTCACTTTTCAAAACGTGTTTTTCAGCCCGAAATAAACACCTTTTTTCAGACAGCTGTATCCCTATGTAACTGCAAGGCTCAGAAGAGCCCACACACTCAGGTCTTAACCCCAGTGTGCTGAAAGTGTCAAAACATGTTTTTCAGCAGAAATAAACATGTTTCTGCAAGTTTGGTCAACCCCATGTAACTTATGGGGCATTAACAGCTCACTTTTCAAAACGTGTTTTTCAGCCCGAAATAAACGCGTTTTTTCAGACAGCTGTATCCCTATGTAACTGCAAGGCTCAGAAGAGCCCACACACTCAGGTCTTAACCCCAGTGTCATGAAAGTGTCAAAACATGTTTTTCAGCAGAAATAAACATGTTTCTGCAAGTTTGGTCAACCCCATGTAACTTATGGGGCAGTAACAGGTCACTTTTCAAAACGTGTTTTTCAGCCCGAAATAAACACGTTTTTTCAGACAGCTGTATCCCTATGTAACTGCAAGGCTCAGAAGAGCCCACACACTCAGGTCTTAACCCCAGTGTGCTGAAAGTGTCAAAACATGTTTTTCAGCAGAAATAAACATGTTTCTGCAAGTTTGGTCAACCCCATGTAACTTATGGGGCATTAACAGCTCACTTTTCAAAACGTGTTTTTCAGCCCGAAATAAACGCGTTTTTTCAGACAGCTGTATCCCTATGTAACTGCAAGGCTCAGAAGAGCCCACACACTCAGGTCTTAACCCCAGTGTGCTGAAAGTGTCAAAACATGTTTTTCAGCAGAAATAAACATGTTTCTGCAAGTTTGGTCAACCCCATGTAACTTATGGGGCATTAACAGCTCACTTTTCAAAACGTGTTTTTCAGCCCGAAATAAACGCGTTTTTTCAGACAGCTGTATCCCTATGTAACTGCAAGGCTCAGAAGAGCCCACACACTCAGGTCTTAACCCCAGTGTGCTGAAAGTGTCAAAACATGTTTTTCAGCAGAAATAAACATGTTTCTGCAAGTTTGGTCAACCCCATGTAAGTTATGGGTCAGTAACAGCTCACTTTTCAAAACGTGTTTTTCAGCCCGAAATAAACGCGTTTTTTCAGACAGCTGTATCCCTATGTAACTGCAAGGCTCAGAAGAGCCCACACACTCAGGTCTTAACCCCAGTGTGCTGAAAGTGTCAAAACATGTTTTTCAGCAGAAATAAACATGTTTCTGCAAGTTTGGTCAACCCCATGTAAGTTATGGGGTAGTAACAGCACACTTTTCAAAACGTGTTTTTCAGCCCGAAATAAACGCGTTTTTTCAGACAGCTGTATCCCTATGTAACTGCAAGGCTCAGAAGAGCCCACACACTCAGGTCTTAACCCCAGTGTGCTGAAAGTGTCAAAACATGTTTTTCAGCAGAAATAAACATGTTTCTGCAAGTTTGGTCAACCCCATGTAAGTTATGGGGTAGTAACAGCACACTTTTCAAAACGTGTTTTTCAGCCCGAAATAAACGCGTTTTTTCAGACAGCTGTATCCCTATGTAACTGCAAGGCTCAGAATAGCCCACACACTCAGGTCTTAACCCCAGTGTGCTGACAGTGTCAAAACATGTTTTTCAGCAGAAATAAACATGTTTCTGCAAGTTTGGTCAACCCCATGTAACTTATGGGGCACTAACAGCTCACTTTTCAAAACGTGTTTTTCAGCCCGAAATAAACGCGTTTTTTCTGACAGCTGTATCCCTATGTAACTGCAAGGCTCAGAAGAGCCCACACACTCAGGTCTTAACCCCAGTGTGCTGACAGTGTCAAAACAT
This sequence comes from Lepisosteus platostomus, assembly GCF_059453375.1. Classification (NCBI taxonomy): domain Eukaryota; kingdom Metazoa; phylum Chordata; class Actinopteri; order Semionotiformes; family Lepisosteidae; genus Lepisosteus; species Lepisosteus platostomus. The sequence goes on from NW_028291661.1 coordinate 1,110,847, forward strand.
GTTTTTCAGAAGAAATAAACATGTTTCTGCAAGTTTGGTCAACCCCATGTAAGTTATGGGGCAGTAACAGCACACTTTTCAAAACGTGTTTTTCAGCCCGAGATAAACACGTTTTTTCAGACAGCTGTATCCCTATGTAACTGCAAGGCTCAGAAGAGCCCACACACTCAGGTCTTAACCCCAGTGTGCTGAAAGTGTCAAAACATGTTTTTCAGCAGAAATAAACATGTTTCTGCAAGTTTGGTCAACCCCATGTAAGTTATGGGTCAGTAACAGCTCACTTTTCAAAACGTGTTTTTCAGCCCGAAATAAACGCGTTTTTTCAGACTGCTGTATCCCTATGTAACTGCAAGGCTCAGAAGAGCCCACAAACTCAGGTCTTAACCCCAGTGTGCTGAAAGTGTCAAAACATGTTTTTCAGCTGAAATAAACATGTTTCTGCAAGTTTGGTCAACCCCATGTAACTTATGGGGCAGTAACAGCTCACTTTTCAAAACGTGTTTTTCAGCCCGAAATAAACGCGTTTTTTCAGACAGCTGTATCCCTATGTAACTGCAAGGCTCAAAAGAGCCCACAAACTCAGGTCTTAACCCCAGTGTGCTGAAAGTGTCAAAACATGTTTTTCAGCAGAAATAAACATGTTTCTGCAAGTTTGGTCAACCCCATGTAACTTATGGGGCAGTAACAGCTCACTTTTCAAAACGTGTTTTTCAGCCCGAAATAAACGCGTTTTTTCAGACAGCTGTATCCCTATGTAACTGCAAGGCTCAAAAGAGCCCACAAACTCAGGTCTTAACCCCAGTGTGCTGAAAGTGTCAAAACATGTTTTTCAGCAGAAATAAACATGTTTCTGCAAGTTTGGTCAACCCCATGTAAGTTATGGGTCAGTAACAGCTCACTTTTCAAAACGTGTTTTTCAGCCCGAAATAAACGCGTTTTTTCAGACAGCTGTATCCCTATGTAACTGCAAGGCTCAGAAGAGCCCACACACTCAGGTCTTAACCCCAGTGTGCTGAAAGTGTCAAAACATGTTTTTCAGCAGAAATAAACATGTTTCTGCAAGTTTGGTCAACCCCATGTAAGTTATGGGGTAGTAACAGCACACTTTTCAAAACGTGTTTTTCAGCCCGAAATAAACGCGTTTTTTCAGACAGCTGTATCCCTATGTAACTGCAAGGCTCAGAAGAGCCCACACACTCAGGTCTTAACCCCAGTGTGCTGAAAGTGTCAAAACATGTTTTTCAGCAGAAATAAACATGTTTCTGCAAGTTTGGTCAACCCCATGTAAGTTATGGGGTAGTAACAGCACACTTTTCAAAACGTGTTTTTCAGCCCGAAATAAACGCGTTTTTTCAGACAGCTGTATCCCTATGTAACTGCAAGGCTCAGAATAGCCCACACACTCAGGTCTTAACCCCAGTGTGCTGACAGTGTCAAAACATGTTTTTCAGCAGAAATAAACATGTTTCTGCAAGTTTGGTCAACCCCATGTAACTTATGGGGCACTAACAGCTCACTTTTCAAAACGTGTTTTTCAGCCCGAAATAAACGCGTTTTTTCTGACAGCTGTATCCCTATGTAACTGCAAGGCTCAGAAGAGCCCACACACTCAGGTCTTAACCCCAGTGTGCTGACAGTGTCAAAACATGTTTTTCAGAAGAAATAAACATGTTTCTGCAAGTTTGGTCAACCCCATGTAAGTTATGGGGCAGTAACAGCACACTTTTCAAAACGTGTTTTTCAGCCCGAGATAAACACGTTTTTTCAGACAGCTGTATCCCTATGTAACTGCAAGGCTCAGAAGAGCCCACACACTCAGGTCTTAACCCCAGTGTGCTGACAGTGTCAAAACATGTTTTTCAGAAGAAATAAACATGTTTCTGCAAGTTTGGTCAACCCCATGTAAGTTATGGGGCAGTAACAGCACACTTTTCAAAACGTGTTTTTCAGCCCGAGATAAACACGTTTTTTCAGACAGCTGTATCCCTATGTAACTGCAAGGCTCAGAAGAGCCCACACACTCAGGTCTTAACCCCAGTGTGCTGAAAGTGTCAAAACATGTTTTTCAGCAGAAATAAACATGTTTCTGCAAGTTTGGTCAACCCCATGTAAGTTATGGGTCAGTAACAGCTCACTTTTCAAAACGTGTTTTTCAGCCCGAAATAAACGCGTTTTTTCAGACTGCTGTATCCCTATGTAACTGCAAGGCTCAGAAGAGCCCACAAACTCAGGTCTTAACCCCAGTGTGCTGAAAGTGTCAAAACATGTTTTTCAGCTGAAATAAACATGTTTCTGCAAGTTTGGTCAACCCCATGTAACTTATGGGGCAGTAACAGCTCACTTTTCAAAACGTGTTTTTCAGCCCGAAATAAACGCGTTTTTTCAGACAGCTGTATCCCTATGTAACTGCAAGGCTCAAAAGAGCCCACAAACTCAGGTCTTAACCCCAGTGTGCTGAAAGTGTCAAAACATGTTTTTCAGCAGAAATAAACATGTTTCTGCAAGTTTGGTCAACCCCATGTAACTTATGGGGCAGTAACAGCTCACTTTTCAAAACGTGTTTTTCAGCCCGAAATAAACGCGTTTTTTCAGACAGCTGTATCCCTATGTAACTGCAAGGCTCAAAAGAGCCCACAAACTCAGGTCTTAACCCCAGTGTGCTGAAAGTGTCAAAACATGTTTTTCAGCAGAAATAAACATGTTTCTGCAAGTTTGGTCAACCCCATGTAAGTTATGGGTCAGTAACAGCTCACTTTTCAAAACGTGTTTTTCAGCCCGAAATAAACGCGTTTTTTCAGACAGCTGTATCCCTATGTAACTGCAAGGCTCAGAAGAGCCCACACACTCAGGTCTTAACCCCAGTGTGCTGAAAGTGTCAAAACATGTTTTTCAGCAGAAATAAACATGTTTCTGCAAGTTTGGTCAACCCCATGTAAGTTATGGGGTAGTAACAGCACACTTTTCAAAACGTGTTTTTCAGCCCGAAATAAACGCGTTTTTTCAGACAGCTGTATCCCTATGTAACTGCAAGGCTCAGAAGAGCCCACACACTCAGGTCTTAACCCCAGTGTGCTGAAAGTGTCAAAACATGTTTTTCAGCAGAAATAAACATGTTTCTGCAAGTTTGGTCAACCCCATGTAAGTTATGGGGTAGTAACAGCACACTTTTCAAAACGTGTTTTTCAGCCCGAAATAAACGCGTTTTTTCAGACAGCTGTATCCCTATGTAACTGCAAGGCTCAGAATAGCCCACACACTCAGGTCTTAACCCCAGTGTGCTGACAGTGTCAAAACATGTTTTTCAGCAGAAATAAACATGTTTCTGCAAGTTTGGTCAACCCCATGTAACTTATGGGGCACTAACAGCTCACTTTTCAAAACGTGTTTTTCAGCCCGAAATAAACGCGTTTTTTCTGACAGCTGTATCCCTATGTAACTGCAAGGCTCAGAAGAGCCCACACACTCAGGTCTTAACCCCAGTGTGCTGACAGTGTCAAAACATGTTTTTCAGAAGAAATAAACATGTTTCTGCAAGTTTGGTCAACCCCATGTAAGTTATGGGGCAGTAACAGCACACTTTTCAAAACGTGTTTTTCAGCCCGAGATAAACACGTTTTTTCAGACAGCTGTATCCCTATGTAACTGCAAGGCTCAGAAGAGCCCACACACTCAGGTCTTAACCCCAGTGTGCTGAAAGTGTCAAAACATGTTTTTCAGCAGAAATAAACATGTTTCTGCAAGTTTGGTCAACCCCATGTAAGTTATGGGTCAGTAACAGCTCACTTTTCAAAACGTGTTTTTCAGCCCGAAATAAACGCGTTTTTTCAGACTGCTGTATCCCTATGTAACTGCAAGGCTCAGAAGAGCCCACAAACTCAGGTCTTAACCCCAGTGTGCTGAAAGTGTCAAAACATGTTTTTCAGCTGAAATAAACATGTTTCTGCAAGTTTGGTCAACCCCATGTAACTTATGGGGCAGTAACAGCTCACTTTTCAAAACGTGTTTTTCAGCCCGAAATAAACGCGTTTTTTCAGACAGCTGTATCCCTATGTAACTGCAAGGCTCAAAAGAGCCCACAAACTCAGGTCTTAACCCCAGTGTGCTGAAAGTGTCAAAACATGTTTTTCAGCAGAAATAAACATGTTTCTGCAAGTTTGGTCAACCCCATGTAACTTATGGGGCAGTAACAGCTCACTTTTCAAAACGTGTTTTTCAGCCCGAAATAAACGCGTTTTTTCAGACAGCTGTATCCCTATGTAACTGCAAGGCTCAAAAGAGCCCACAAACTCAGGTCTTAACCCCAGTGTGCTGAAAGTGTCAAAACATGTTTTTCAGCAGAAATAAACATGTTTCTGCAAGTTTGGTCAACCCCATGTAAGTTATGGAGTAGTAACAGCACACTTTTCAAAACGTGTTTTTCAGCCCGAAATAAACGCGTTTTTTCAGACAGCTGTATCCCTCTGTAACTGCAAGGCTCAGAAGAGCCCACACACTCAGGTCTTAACCCCACTGTGCAGAAAGTGTCAAAACATGTTTTTCAGCAGAAATAAACATGTTTCTGCAAGTTTGGTCAACCCCATGTAACTTATGGGGCAGTAACAGGTCACTTTTCAAAACGTGTTTTTCAGCCCGAAATAAACACGTTTTTTCAGACAGCTGTATCCCTAAGTAACTGCAAGGCTCAGAAGAGCCCACACACTCAGGTCTTAACCCCAGTGTGCTGAAAGTGTCAAAACATGTTTTTCAGCAGAAATAAACATGTTTCTGCAAGTTTGGTCAACCCCATGTAACTTATGGGGCATTAACAGCTCACTTTTCAAAACGTGTTTTTCAGCCCGAAATAAACGCGTTTTTTCAGACAGCTGTATCCCTATGTAACTGCAAGGCTCAGAAGAGCCCACACACTCAGGTCTTAACCCCAGTGTCATGAAAGTGTCAAAACATGTTTTTCAGCAGAAATAAACATGTTTCTGCAAGTTTGGTCAACCCCATGTAACTTATGGGGCAGTAACAGGTCACTTTTCAAAACGTGTTTTTCAGCCCGAAATAAACACGTTTTTTCAGACAGCTGTATCCCTATGTAACTGCAAGGCTCAGAAGAGCCCACACACTCAGGTCTTAACCCCAGTGTGCTGAAAGTGTCAAAACATGTTTTTCAGCAGAAATAAACATGTTTCTGCAAGTTTGGTCAACCCCATGTAACTTATGGGGCATTAACAGCTCACTTTTCAAAACGTGTTTTTCAGCCCGAAATAAACGCGTTTTTTCAGACAGCTGTATCCCTATGTAACTGCAAGGCTCAGAAGAGCCCACACACTCAGGTCTTAACCCCAGTGTGCTGAAAGTGTCAAAACATGTTTTTCAGCAGAAATAAACATGTTTCTGCAAGTTTGGTCAACCCCATGTAAGTTATGGGTCAGTAACAGCTCACTTTTCAAAACGTGTTTTTCAGCCCGAAATAAACGCGTTTTTTCAGACAGCTGTATCCCTATGTAACTGCAAGGCTCAGAAGAGCCCACACACTCAGGTCTTAACCCCAGTGTGCTGAAAGTGTCAAAACATGTTTTTCAGCAGAAATAAACATGTTTCTGCAAGTTTGGTCAACCCCATGTAAGTTATGGGTCAGTAACAGCTCACTTTTCAAAACGTGTTTTTCAGCCCGAAATAAACGCGTTTTTTCAGACAGCTGTATCCCTATGTAACTGCAAGGCTCAGAATAGCCCACACACTCAGGTCTTAACCCCAGTGTGCTGACAGTGTCAAAACATGTTTTTCAGCAGAAATAAACATGTTTCTGCAAGTTTGGTCAACCCCATGTAACTTATGGGGCACTAACAGCTCACTTTTCAAAACGTGTTTTTCAGCCCGAAATAAACGCGTTTTTTCTGACAGCTGTATCCCTATGTAACTGCAAGGCTCAGAAGAGCCCACACACTCAGGTCTTAACCCCAGTGTGCTGACAGTGTCAAAACATGTTTTTCAGAAGAAATAAACATGTTTCTGCAAGTTTGGTCAACCCCATGTAAGTTATGGGGCAGTAACAGCACACTTTTCAAAACGTGTTTTTCAGCCCGAGATAAACACGTTTTTTCAGACAGCTGTATCCCTATGTAACTGCAAGGCTCAGAAGAGCCCACACACTCAGGTCTTAACCCCAGTGTGCTGAAAGTGTCAAAACATGTTTTTCAGCAGAAATAAACATGTTTCTGCAAGTTTGGTCAACCCCATGTAAGTTATGGGTCAGTAACAGCTCACTTTTCAAAACGTGTTTTTCAGCCCGAAATAAACGCGTTTTTTCAGACTGCTGTATCCCTATGTAACTGCAAGGCTCAAAAGAGCCCACAAACTCAGGTCTTAACCCCAGTGTGCTGAAAGTGTCAAAACATGTTTTTCAGCTGAAATAAACATGTTTCTGCAAGTTTGGTCAACCCCATGTAACTTATGGAGTAGTAACAGCACACTTTTCAAAACGTGTTTTTCAGCCCGAAATAAACGCGTTTTTTCAGACAGCTGTATCCCTCTGTAACTGCAAGGCTCAGAAGAGCCCACACACTCAGGTCTTAACCCCACTGTGCAGAAAGTGTCAAAACATGTTTTTCAGCAGAAATAAACATGTTTCTGCAAGTTTGGTCAACCCCATGTAACTTATGGGGCAGTAACAGGTCACTTTTCAAAACGTGTTTTTCAGCCCGAAATAAACACCTTTTTTCAGACAGCTGTATCCCTATGTAACTGCAAGGCTCAGAAGAGCCCACACACTCAGGTCTTAACCCCAGTGTGCTGAAAGTGTCAAAACATGTTTTTCAGCAGAAATAAACATGTTTCTGCAAGTTTGGTCAACCCCATGTAACTTATGGGGCATTAACAGCTCACTTTTCAAAACGTGTTTTTCAGCCCGAAATAAACGCGTTTTTTCAGACAGCTGTATCCCTATGTAACTGCAAGGCTCAGAAGAGCCCACACACTCAGGTCTTAACCCCAGTGTCATGAAAGTGTCAAAACATGTTTTTCAGCAGAAATAAACATGTTTCTGCAAGTTTGGTCAACCCCATGTAACTTATGGGGCAGTAACAGGTCACTTTTCAAAACGTGTTTTTCAGCCCGAAATAAACACGTTTTTTCAGACAGCTGTATCCCTATGTAACTGCAAGGCTCAGAAGAGCCCACACACTCAGGTCTTAACCCCAGTGTGCTGAAAGTGTCAAAACATGTTTTTCAGCAGAAATAAACATGTTTCTGCAAGTTTGGTCAACCCCATGTAACTTATGGGGCATTAACAGCTCACTTTTCAAAACGTGTTTTTCAGCCCGAAATAAACGCGTTTTTTCAGACAGCTGTATCCCTATGTAACTGCAAGGCTCAGAAGAGCCCACACACTCAGGTCTTAACCCCAGTGTGCTGAAAGTGTCAAAACATGTTTTTCAGCAGAAATAAACATGTTTCTGCAAGTTTGGTCAACCCCATGTAACTTATGGGGCATTAACAGCTCACTTTTCAAAACGTGTTTTTCAGCCCGAAATAAACGCGTTTTTTCAGACAGCTGTATCCCTATGTAACTGCAAGGCTCAGAAGAGCCCACACACTCAGGTCTTAACCCCAGTGTGCTGAAAGTGTCAAAACATGTTTTTCAGCAGAAATAAACATGTTTCTGCAAGTTTGGTCAACCCCATGTAAGTTATGGGTCAGTAACAGCTCACTTTTCAAAACGTGTTTTTCAGCCCGAAATAAACGCGTTTTTTCAGACAGCTGTATCCCTATGTAACTGCAAGGCTCAGAAGAGCCCACACACTCAGGTCTTAACCCCAGTGTGCTGAAAGTGTCAAAACATGTTTTTCAGCAGAAATAAACATGTTTCTGCAAGTTTGGTCAACCCCATGTAAGTTATGGGTCAGTAACAGCTCACTTTTCAAAACGTGTTTTTCAGCCCGAAATAAACGCGTTTTTTCAGACTGCTGTATCCCTATGTAACTGCAAGGCTCAAAAGAGCCCACAAACTCAGGTCTTAACCCCAGTGTGCTGAAAGTGTCAAAACATGTTTTTCAGCTGAAATAAACATGTTTCTGCAAGTTTGGTCAACCCCATGTAACTTATGGAGTAGTAACAGCACACTTTTCAAAACGTGTTTTTCAGCCCGAAATAAACGCGTTTTTTCAGACAGCTGTATCCCTCTGTAACTGCAAGGCTCAGAAGAGCCCACACACTCAGGTCTTAACCCCACTGTGCAGAAAGTGTCAAAACATGTTTTTCAGCAGAAATAAACATGTTTCTGCAAGTTTGGTCAACCCCATGTAACTTATGGGGCAGTAACAGGTCACTTTTCAAAACGTGTTTTTCAGCCCGAAATAAACACCTTTTTTCAGACAGCTGTATCCCTATGTAACTGCAAGGCTCAGAAGAGCCCACACACTCAGGTCTTAACCCCAGTGTGCTGAAAGTGTCAAAACATGTTTTTCAGCAGAAATAAACATGTTTCTGCAAGTTTGGTCAACCCCATGTAACTTATGGGGCATTAACAGCTCACTTTTCAAAACGTGTTTTTCAGCCCGAAATAAACGCGTTTTTTCAGACAGCTGTATCCCTATGTAACTGCAAGGCTCAGAAGAGCCCACACACTCAGGTCTTAACCCCAGTGTCATGAAAGTGTCAAAACATGTTTTTCAGCAGAAATAAACATGTTTCTGCAAGTTTGGTCAACCCCATGTAACTTATGGGGCAGTAACAGGTCACTTTTCAAAACGTGTTTTTCAGCCCGAAATAAACACGTTTTTTCAGACAGCTGTATCCCTATGTAACTGCAAGGCTCAGAAGAGCCCACACACTCAGGTCTTAACCCCAGTGTGCTGAAAGTGTCAAAACATGTTTTTCAGCAGAAATAAACATGTTTCTGCAAGTTTGGTCAACCCCATGTAACTTATGGGGCATTAACAGCTCACTTTTCAAAACGTGTTTTTCAGCCCGAAATAAACGCGTTTTTTCAGACAGCTGTATCCCTATGTAACTGCAAGGCTCAGAAGAGCCCACACACTCAGGTCTTAACCCCAGTGTGCTGAAAGTGTCAAAACATGTTTTTCAGCAGAAATAAACATGTTTCTGCAAGTTTGGTCAACCCCATGTAACTTATGGGGCATTAACAGCTCACTTTTCAAAACGTGTTTTTCAGCCCGAAATAAACGCGTTTTTTCAGACAGCTGTATCCCTATGTAACTGCAAGGCTCAGAAGAGCCCACACACTCAGGTCTTAACCCCAGTGTGCTGAAAGTGTCAAAACATGTTTTTCAGCAGAAATAAACATGTTTCTGCAAGTTTGGTCAACCCCATGTAAGTTATGGGTCAGTAACAGCTCACTTTTCAAAACGTGTTTTTCAGCCCGAAATAAACGCGTTTTTTCAGACAGCTGTATCCCTATGTAACTGCAAGGCTCAGAAGAGCCCACACACTCAGGTCTTAACCCCAGTGTGCTGAAAGTGTCAAAACATGTTTTTCAGCAGAAATAAACATGTTTCTGCAAGTTTGGTCAACCCCATGTAAGTTATGGGGTAGTAACAGCACACTTTTCAAAACGTGTTTTTCAGCCCGAAATAAACGCGTTTTTTCAGACAGCTGTATCCCTATGTAACTGCAAGGCTCAGAAGAGCCCACACACTCAGGTCTTAACCCCAGTGTGCTGAAAGTGTCAAAACATGTTTTTCAGCAGAAATAAACATGTTTCTGCAAGTTTGGTCAACCCCATGTAAGTTATGGGGTAGTAACAGCACACTTTTCAAAACGTGTTTTTCAGCCCGAAATAAACGCGTTTTTTCAGACAGCTGTATCCCTATGTAACTGCAAGGCTCAGAAGAGCCCACACACTCAGGTCTTAACCCCAGTGTGCTGAAAGTGTCAAAACATGTTTTTCAGCAGAAATAAACATGTTTCTGCAAGTTTGGTCAACCCCATGTAAGTTATGGGGTAGTAACAGCACACTTTTCAAAACGTGTTTTTCAGCCCGAAATAAACGCGTTTTTTCAGACAGCTGTATCCCTATGTAACTGCAAGGCTCAGAAGAGCCCACACACTCAGGTCTTAACCCCACTGTGCAGAAAGTGTCAAAACATGTTTTTCAGCAGAAATAAACATGTTTCTGCAAGTTTGGTCAACCCCATGTATCTTATGGGGCAGTAACAGGTCACTTTTCAAAACGTGTTTTTCAGCCCGAAATAAACACGTTTTTTCAGACAGCTGTATCCCTATGTAACTGCAAGGCTCAGAAGAGCCCACACACTCAGGTCTTAACCCCAGTGTGCTGAAAGTGTCAAAACATGTTTTTCAGCAGAAATAAACATGTTTCTGCAAGTTTGGTCAACCCCATGTAAGTTATGGGTCAGTAACAGGTCACTTTTCAAAACGTGTTTTTCAGCCCGAAATAAACGCGTTTTTTCTGACAGCTGTATCCCTATGTAACTGCAAGGCTCAGAAGAGCCCACACACTCAGGTCTTAACCCCAGTGTGCTGACAGTGTCAAAACATGTTTTTCAGAAGAAATAAACATGTTTCTGCAAGTTTGGTCAACCCCATGTAAGTTATGGGGCAGTAACAGCACACTTTTCAAAACGTGTTTTTCAGCCCGAGATAAACACGTTTTTTCAGACAGCTGTATCCCTATGTAACTGCAAGGCTCAGAAGAGCCCACACACTCAGGTCTTAACCCCAGTGTGCTGAAAGTGTCAAAACATGTTTTTCAGCAGAAATAAACATGTTTCTGCAAGTTTGGTCAACCCCATGTAAGTTATGGGTCAGTAACAGCTCACTTTTCAAAACGTGTTTTTCAGCCCGAAATAAACGCGTTTTTTCAGACTGCTGTATCCCTATGTAACTGCAAGGCTCAAAAGAGCCCACAAACTCAGGTCTTAACCCCAGTGTGCTGAAAGTGTCAAAACATGTTTTTCAGCTGAAATAAACATGTTTCTGCAAGTTTGGTCAACCCCATGTAACTTATGGGGCAGTAACAGCTCACTTTTCAAAACGTGTTTTTCAGCCCGAAATAAACGCGTTTTTTCAGACAGCTGTATCCCTATGTAACTGCAAGGCTCAAAAGAGCCCACAAACTCAGGTCTTAACCCCAGTGTGCTGAAAGTGTCAAAACATGTTTTTCAGCAGAAATAAACATGTTTCTGCAAGTTTGGTCAACCCCATGTAAGTTATGGAGTAGTAACAGCACACTTTTCAAAACGTGTTTTTCAGCCCGAAATAAACGCGTTTTTTCAGACAGCTGTATCCCTCTGTAACTGCAAGGCTCAGAAGAGCCCACACACTCAGGTCTTAACCCCACTGTGCAGAAAGTGTCAAAACATGTTTTTCAGCAGAAATAAACATGTTTCTGCAAGTTTGGTCAACCCCATGTAACTTATGGGGCAGTAACAGGTCACTTTTCAAAACGTGTTTTTCAGCCCGAAATAAACACGTTTTTTCAGACAGCTGTATCCCTAAGTAACTGCAAGGCTCAGAAGAGCCCACACACTCAGGTCTTAACCCCAGTGTGCTGAAAGTGTCAAAACATGTTTTTCAGCAGAAATAAACATGTTTCTGCAAGTTTGGTCAACCCCATGTAACTTATGGGGCATTAACAGCTCACTTTTCAAAACGTGTTTTTCAGCCCGAAATAAACGCGTTTTTTCAGACAGCTGTATCCCTATGTAACTGCAAGGCTCAGAAGAGCCCACACACTCAGGTCTTAACCCCAGTGTCATGAAAGTGTCAAAACATGTTTTTCAGCAGAAATAAACATGTTTCT